>NC_134266.1:252153157-252456455 GCF_031893055.1 Leptodactylus fuscus | reverse complement strand
TGTATGTATATATATATATATATATATATATATATAGTCTCTTAGCGTAAGAAGGACAATTTCACTGTCCTCCCAGCAGGCAGAGATTGTACAGAGATTGTACTGTGTTATAGTGGCCCATGTTAAGGCATCATAGGATTGGTAGCATAGCACAGAGAAAAATACATTTAAAAAACATTAAGATGGTGTCAGATCAGAAGCAGACAGGATAATGGACCATAGGAATATGAGTGCAATATATATATATAAAAAGTATGAAAGGGAGGTGTGCAGAGATTGGAGGGGCGGAAAGAGTTTTCACCTGACTGCTTCTTTAAACCTCCTCTTCCTGGGTTTTATCCATGATGGGGCCGTGACGTAAAAGCCATTTATTTAGCTCATGGTTATCTGACTTTTTATAAGGAAGGATAAAACAAGGCAATTGTGCAGATGCTTAAAATAAAACCGTATAGTTTTTAAATGAAAATCTCTTTACGTATTTTTTCCTCCTTACAGGAACCATGGATGAAACATATGGTGACAGAAATCAGAGATGGAGCTGGAGATTGGCCTCGGCACTAAGGACAATGCAGTCCTGGTTGTGCCTGGTACCAGTTTGAAGGAATGTTTGTATTAGGGGGAAGGGTGCAAACATCTTGAGCATTCTCATTTACTCTGCACCCATTAACGTCACACATTTAAAAGGAAAATATCATAATCTTATCTAAAAAGCTGTTAAATTGAGTGAAGACTTCATTTGATACTGGGCCTTCTGTAAATATAAACATGGTAACACGTTGCACTGACCAGGATACTTGGTAGGCAGCCCATCGCCCAAGCCAGAAACAAATTAATATACTCGGACAAGCAAACATATTGAGTGACGAAGCCTGCAGTGCAAACACTTCATACAAACCTGGCAATATCACTGTCAGATGTACCGAGACACTCAGCGAAAGGAGCAATCCATCAATCCGGCCGGAAAAGAAGAGGCTCAAGCGTCTGGACATCTCATACTGGATTCTGTGACATGCTAATATTACCAACTATAGTCAATAGCCCATGTCATAAGACCACGTCACCATGCCAGATAGCGGGTAGCACATGGATTAGATTGCAGATTATTTATAATCATGAAAAACAAAGTCCACCCTATTTCAGTTATATGGTTTTATGTATCAGGACATAGTATAAAAAAAACATCTGTTCTTAAAATTCGGTAAACTTCAGATAAACAAGACATGGCAAATTACACTAAACGTGGCAAATCCATTCCACACATTGCAGCAAAAAGCTGAAATGCTGCGATACCCAAAACTGTGGCACTTTTGGAAATCGCCTACAATAATGCTGAATTCACGGCACTGCACGGACTTGCCCATAGAACTCTGTGGCAGGACACGGGCGTCTGCGGACCATAAGATCATTACGGTCGTGTAAGACCAGCCTCAGCCTACAGAGGACCCTTCACCAATTCCTTTCCATCTTATAATAGCTGGCTCTTTTTTTTCTAGTTCCTCCTGTTCCCGAGCAATTATTTACTTGTACACCCAATATGCTAGTTAGGTTATCTATAGTCAGATGGGTGGTCTTGAGCTGACTATTTGTATGTTTGCCTGGGTTTCCTCTGTCATGCCAAAAAATATAGTGATAGGTAAATTGGTTCCTCATTCAAATCAAAGACCCTAGTAGGTGTTGGGGATGAGCACCTACATGGCAGCCATTAACTCCTCTACTTCACAATGCTCCCTTCACTTTGAGTCTCCATGAGAAAAGCACATTACAACAGTTTGTCATGGTCATACTCCGACCTAGGACCACCCACCTGAATTAAAAAAACCCTGATTAGCATATTGGGTGGTGCAATGAACTGATTGCTCAGGAATGTTGGGGGCTAGAGAAAAATTCCAGCTATGCTAGAGTCACTGTATCGAGGGATGCAAAAAAGTTGGTGTTGGTGATGAAATGGCCTCAAACAAAAAAAGTCCACCCTGTAGAGCCACCTTTAGCAGCAATGATTTCCTGCATGACTTTCTCAGTCTCTCACATAGTTCTGGAGGAATTCAGTCCCATTCTTCTTTACAATATTGCTTCAGTTCATTGATGTCTGTGGGCATTGGTTTACACTCAGCTCATGCCCACCCCAGCATTGTAATTGGGTGTGGACCATTTTAACAACTGGATTTTATTTTTTTCAGCCACTTTTTAGTAGATTTGCTAATGTGTTCCAGTGATTTCTCATTACAAAAGTTTAGGTTTGAAAGTGTTAAGCTCAATACTGGAATCCAAAGTCCTATTGTTGGGCATGCTATGCCAGTGCACTTCTACAGCTGTAAAGGTTAATAAGAGGGTGCACCACCATAATTTGGCCATGTAGTGTACGTATATATCTGCTGGAACAGGAACACTTTGCTTACTAGCATGTCGTAATTTCACCCTTTAAGTCCAGGGACCCCAGACTGTGAAATCGCAGCGTTTTGGCCGTGGTGGGAACACTGTAGCAAAAAAAAAAAAAAAAAAAAAAAAAAAGCTGCATTGTATAGTACCTGCAAAGTGGATGGGATTCTGGCTAATTCCATCCACACATTGCAGAAAAAAATGTAAGGCAGTAAAGCTGTGTTTTCAAAAACGCTTGCATTGGGGTGGAAAAACCTCCCATCTTAGCAACTTATCCCCTTATCCTGCCCACCGCTCGATACAACAATGGGGTTTTGCTCCCCATTCTGAATGGAGGGGTGGTCAGAATAGTGTGCCGCTGCTCCATAAAAAATACTGATGACCATAGGTCATGAAGATAGGTCACTAACACTAAATCTGTGGGGGACGGACACTGGCGAGCCCCATGAATCAACTGATCTCAGCAGCTGAAACACAGAGAAGGGAGCAGGCAGCAGACAGCACTGTTCTCTATAGTGGAGGAGAGTTACCACAGCTTAGGTCCCATACACATGAACGAGATCAGATCCGCAATACCCTGGTCTGGCCACTACAAAGAGAACAGCAGTGTCTACTTCCTGCTCCATTTTCTGTGTATCAGCTGCGGAGAACAACTGGTGCCGGGTGTCAGACCCCCCAGATTTGGTATTGAAGACATATCCTCAGGAGAGTTCATCAATATTTTTTGCCTGGAAGACAATTGCCTTTATTCTCAAGGACTAAAACAGCTGCTGCCCGGTACAAAATCATCTCATCCTAGGCTGGAATCGCACAATCTGTCTACACTGCAGTTTCTCGGCCAAACATGGAAAAGTTTCCAAAAATATAAAGATTAGACCGCTTCTTCCCTTCTCTTTTGTATCCAGTTTTGTGCTTGGCCTAAAAACTGCATCAAAAACTGCATATGTGATTCCAGCCAAATGATGCCGACCTCCTTGATAAAAGTCAATAAGTGTTCACACGGGAAGATCAATGCTCAACAGCCTGTTCCTATGAGCACAGATACAGAGACATTTCCACATTCCATCCTCTTCCATCAAGTGGTGACATCACATGGATAAGGCAAGACGGTAACAAATACAGGCCCGTTTTATAGCTGGGAGCAGATCTTCACGCACGTCTCCATCTCTAATGATCAGCCACGGTTTACAGTAATTTTGTCGAAGATAAAGCAAGATAAGCTATAAAAATAGAAGCGGTAATAGGATTGCCACCATTTATACCCGTGCTGGGTTAGCCAGTCATGACACAAAGTCTTCTGATGATTGTTTTATTGCCCTCCTTTAGGATTACTTTTAATTGCTTTGACATGTAAGGAACAGGAAACACTATTTCTGACACAAATGTAGTTTGCCTAAGAGAAGGTTAGCAACTATGCAGGAAGGAGGAGAAAAAGTCTTGGAATGAAATAAATGACTTTCTCTACAGTTCTGTGCAATCCCTATAGAGGACTGGGAAAAGAATCAGCAAATATGTTCTCTTGAATGGACAAAAGTTGAAAACTTGCTCTAGCTCCATCTTTTGGAAGGTTACAGCCTATTGATCAATTCCTGGTTTACTTATACAAAACAAAAAACAAAAAAACACGACAACCAAACAAACAAAAAAACTCCCAACAACCTACAGACATTATCTGGAATTAAAACCAAACCAGAATCTGGGTACTAGTTGGCTAGATGAAAGGTCATAGGGGTGGGCCAAAAGGAATAGTTGTCTCCTTTGAGAAACATTGCCTTTACGAGGCCGCCTTATGGCGTAGAGAGTCTTACAGACCATACATACCCTACTAGGAATTCTATCAATGGAGCGTGCAAATAAGATTCCCTGAATAGAAAAAGAAAAACTTGCTCTAGCTCCACCTTTTGGAAGGTTACAGCCTATTGATCAATTCCTGGTTTACTTACACAAGAAAAAAAACAAAACAAAAAAAAAAAACAACCACCACCAAACAAACAAAGAAAAACAACCTACAGACATTGTCTGGAATTAAAACCAAACCAGAATCTGGGTACTAGCTGGCTAGATGAAAGGTCATAGGGGTGGACCAAAAGGAATAGATGTCTCCTTTGGGAAACATTGACTTTATGAGGCCACCTTATGTAGAGCATATGTAGGGAACGTACGGCTCTCCAGCTGTTGCAAAACTACAACTCAAAGCGGAAACAAACCGCTTGCGGGAAAAAAAAAAAGGGCAAAATCCTGACCAAAAAACCCTGTTTGAACTTAAACTTGGCCCTGAAAAAAAAAAAAAAAAAAAAAAAAAAAAAAAGATTCCCGATGCATCCCCATACACTGAAATATAAAAAAAAGTTGTGGTGTCAGAATATGGCGACTTTTAGAAAATAATTTTTTTTTTTTTTGCAAAGTTTTAGATTTTTGTCACGGGGTTAAAATATAAATAAAACCATCTAAATTTGGTATCCCTGGAATCGTACAGAAACATAGAATACAACTGACATCTCACTTTGGCTGCAGGGTGAACGCCGTAAAAACGGAGCCCGTAAGAAAGACGCACAAATGCACTTTTTCTTCAATTCCACCCCATTCTGATTTTTTTTTTTCCAGCTTCCCAGTACATTGTACAGAATAAAGTGTACAATCATGAAGAACAATTTGTCCCGTAAACATTAATCCCTCGTATGGCGCTGTGAGCGGAAAAATAAAAAGTTCTGGGGTTTGGAATGCGGGGAGTCAAACATAAAAATCAAAAAATTCCTCCGGCGGAGATTTGCGGCTGTGATAAGTTCCACTTAATATGGAAACCTGAATAAGCCCTAAAGCATCAGAACAGTAATAATACATATTGTTGATATCTAATGATTCTAGTCTATGTAATGGATCACATTAGAAGGATGGATGTAAAAACCATCAATACGCAGCCCATAAAGATAGGAGGAGGAACAAGCCCTCGGCAGGAATTGTGGCGCATCTTCATGCCAATGTCCGTTTAGGAGATGTTCTAGGTTTGGCATGTTCTGTACTATAGATTGATATTACATGGCCGACAGCCAGGAATGAAACAGATGTGAGATTGACTATTGCAGGATATAGAATGTGAGAATCTGAGATTTGCCTGATGGGACTCTTCTCATGGAATGCAAGCTTTAGTAATATGGAGGTTACTGAACTACAACTCCCAGCGTTCTCGGCCGGGAAGCCTTGTACGGTTCGGAGAGTCGTTGGCGGTCAAACTGTTGGATTTATGATACAGAATCAATCACATAGACGTATTTCAGAAATTAAATGCAGGTTCGGCTATTACAAGGCTTATTGAAAACAGGTGCTTTGGCAATTTATTACGGAATTTACGGCCTCTGAGAGCGGAGTAGACATTTTTATTATTTGAGATGACTACTGTACAATGTCTGCTATCGTGGAATACATCTGTCTGTCAAGGAACGTGGTAAATCTCAGCAGCAAGATGTCCTTATTATACCCATCAGGGAGGTTTCTCACCCGAACATTCGAGGGACTCTTGGACGGTGTTGAGCAGTCAAAGTTGGGTTTGCTCGATAGGATCACCCCCTTTCTCTTAGCGAGTCTTCCATCACTCCAATATCACTTCACTGAGACCAGCTACTGTTTTTTCCTATGCGTATTCCTACAGATAACAAAAAAAAATTTCCAAAAAGAAATCCCCAATGGCCAAAGCCTCTGGTCTACTAATACAACAAGGTCACGTAATAGTGGACCCTACCACCCCTGTTATGGTGACATCTGCTGGAAACTAGAAGGGAGATGGTGGTTTCTGGAGCCTCTGAGCATGTCTTAGTACAAATCTGACATGTTAGTGGTTTTCCAGGACTGAGATACTGATGACATATCCTTAAGATAGACCATAAAGTCCGACTTCCACTGTTTGAAGAGCTTGTAGCACTTGGCTGAGCTCCTCTGCCTCCTCCTATAAGGTCAGCAACATCACATCCAGTGGTCAACATGGCCACTTAGATCCACTCAAATGAATAGGGGAGAGCTGCAATACCAAGTACAGCCACTATACAATGTACAGCGCTGTACTTGGTAAGCAGTGACCAGGCTGAAGCACTTACTCAAACACTGCAACCTCTTCAACCATCTGATCTATAGGGGATTTTGGGCGTTGGATCCTCACTGATCTAATACCGATGACCTAGTCTAAGGACAAGCGATCAATATTATAGGTCCTAGGGAACCCCCTTCAAAGATATTGATTGGCCACAATGTGGTTGATCAATCATTTATGGCATTCTGCCAGCACCGTAACAGTCTATACTGGGTAACAAGGGAGTTCTGTAGAAAATATTAGTAATATAATGACTTCTTGGGGCTTCCACCCTGACGACTCACATTTTTTTGTGGACCAGGTGTAGTTGCTTATTGATGACTTGCTAATGAAAAAGCGGATATGGCTTCACGTGCTCCGAGCAACAAAAATAGATGTAAAATCACGCTACAATATGTAAGTCATGGAAGTCTCCCGTTCTCATGGGTTACGTGCATGCTCACCTGAGAGTGGAAGGGGTTGACCATTATATCCACTTCCATTTCCAGAACAACCTACCACACCAATATAACCACCATCAGCAGCTCGAGTCAATCCATTCACCTGAACATGACCTTGTTACTCGGCAGGCTGTACAATATACAGCAAAAACCAGATCAGCAAAGCAGTGTGCTCAGGGTGCAAAGGTTCTCCATGGTGACAAAGGATGTCATGTGGGGGCGCCCTTTCACTTCAGGATCTGGAATGCAATGTGAGGACTAAGCACAGTATATTCAGACTGTTCATAAGGAAGTTTTAGACTCCTGATGATGAAATATCTAAGAAACACGTTTGCCTTTTGGTTTTGTTTCATATTTGCATTTTATAGCCATAATAAAAAGTAAAAATTCTTCTTGACAAGTCACTTCACACTTCGAGGGAGCAAACATCGGGGGTCTCTCAGAACTTGGCGCTTGGGTTCCATATTATATCTCCATTCAGTTTAGCCATATTACAGATCCCTACAAAAGTATGAGATGGATTTATTATATGATATAAGAGTATTAATAACCTATATCAGACTAGTGGCGGGCTGACTCCCAGCACCCCCATCGATCTGCTGTTCTTGGCAGTAAATATAGTGAATGGAACAGGAAGCAGACAGCTCGGTGCTCCATGTAGGGGTCAAACCACAAAAAGCAGACCAACTCCCACTCATTTCAATGGGACCCAACTACACAAAAAAAAAAAAAAAAAAAGTACGGCCTGCTTCTTGCTCCAGTCTCGATATATCAGCTACTGAGAAAAGCTGATCGGTGGGGGGGCCTGGTGTAAGACCCTCACTAACCTGATATGGATAACTTATCCTTAAAAAAATTTCACCAATATTATTAGCCAAAAAACCCCCAAAAACTCTCTAACGCCCGGTTCACATCTGCATTAGAGCGATTCCATTCGACTATCCACATAAAATATATGGAAAGAAAAGTCCTGCGAGCAGCACTTTTCTTTCTGCATTTTTTGGGTGGGAACCACACAGACCCCATTATAATCTATGAGGTCTGCAGTTTTTCTTAGTAAACTTTTTTTTATGGGGATAGGTTTCTGTTTGGGAGGTCCCCAAGCAGACTCCCCGAATGGAAACCCAAACGCTAATGTGAACTGAGACGCAGGGCTTGTTCACATCTGCGCCCGGGGTCTCCATTTTGCAGGTTTCCGTTTCCTGCACGAAACTGGGCAGGAGACGGAAACCTGCAGGCATGTATCAAACCCATTCATTTGAATGGGTTTGAATAGTGTCCAGCCGTGAGGGCTTTATGCTCTCTGCGTTGAAACAGTTTTTTTTTTTGTTTTTTTTAACCGGACACAGAGTCAGACATGCAGAATCTTCTGCCGGCAGAAGACGGAAACCGGATACAGAGACCCAAACGCTGGTGTGAACCCAGCGTGAGGCTGGTGTACAATCTGCCAATAATCAGCTGCACTGGAGTGGCATGGAGTGGCAAACTATTAGGAGGTACATAGGGGGGAGGGCGACACTCTATCCAGAGAGTGACAGAGTTCAGCTACATAGTAAATCGGTCTGGCCGAGGTGTCGCCACCCTGCCCACATTTAACAAAAGTGTCAAGTGTGGTGGGAAGTGGCCCAAAGCAAAAACATTGTCCTCCAAAAAATTGCAACTTTTGTCACAACTAGGGTTGAGCGATTGGGATCGGATTCCGATCGGTGATCGAGTAAATTCCGATCCCGATCTTTTCCGGCTGGATCGAGGTCGGAGGTTATCTCAAGATTGGCTCAACCCTATTCATGTATATATCATTAATAGGGTTGAGCCATCGGGAAAGATCGGATCCCGAGCAAATTTCACGATCGGGATCGGCTGGAAAATGATCGAAAATCGGATTTTAAAATTGATCCTGAAATCTCAAGATCGGCTCAACCCTAGTCACGACTTGTACGCCAGTTGTACAAGACATGATAAACTGGGGCCTATTTGCATGAAGCTTTATACGGAAGTTACAAAGCACTTTTTTTTTTTTAGACTTCCTATTCACACTTTTACACCCCACCAGGTTTCATTCTAAGAAATATATCTGTACAAAAGGAAATTTATGTGCACAAACCAGTCCAAAGTGCAATATCTTTGTCCTCACAAGATACATTGCGATCAAAAGCATGGGGGGGACCTTCCCTCTCTGTTTGCTAAGTCAATACCAAGGGAATAGACCAGGGAGCCCATTATCAGTTCTTGCAGTCGAACTGATAGGACTGTAAATATTTTTTCAGGTTATCACAGGGGTAGTAAATATCTTTGCAGGTGTGATTCAGCTGACCGAAGCATCAGAATTTCCTAATTTCTCTTTTGTACAATCGGACAGAAAATCAGCAATAAAAGCTCTTCTGCACGAGGAAGGAGGGCGCTCGAGAATGTCTCAAAGTTGAAACTGGTGCAAAGCAGGTTCAAGATCAGTCAACATGCAAGTGGCGGGGACATAGGTTTTATTGTCTGGAGTGTATTTGAAGTGCGGTCATGTCTAATCCAGACATATATGCTTATCTTTAGAGCCAGTCAAGTCAATTCATCAAGGATTGCATAATGTTCACAGGAGTGGTCGGGAATTCGTTTCACGGAGGACTTGCTAGTATTCGCTGAACGCTTCTGATGGCTCTGACATACTGTATAACACTTGGACGCCATCCAACTTAAACAAAGGCCTCACACAACTGATCAACAGATTGGGATATCATTTTGCCTCATACTGTGTCATCTTGGTTCCAACTTCAAGGGATTCCATCGTGAAAAATCATGTACCTTGAAATGTATGGTGGAGCCACGGCGTCCATTGTTACACACGGCAAACAGGGCTGCCAGCTTTTCTTCTTTCGTCTTCAAACTTGATTGAAGTGGAATTCCTTCCATCTTGTCTCGATAGGAGTAGGATTGTTTCTTTCCCAAGAAAGCATTAACCGAAAGGTGTTACTTGACTATTTTCCTTCTCTCAGTAAGTGTTCGGGGCCAAGGCTGATCCTGGGAACACACATGCTTTACGCTTGGTTCACAATAGTGACGCCTATCTGTTGTGTGGGTCCATTGGTGGGCCCGAACAATGGAGAGACGGGCAACTAAATCAGCCATGCAGTCTGTCGGTGGTCTGTCGTTTTAAACTGAAACTGGAATTTTTGGAGGGCACTATAATGCTGTGTTCACAAAGAGGAATTTGCTGCAGATTTCGCCCTCGAATTTGGAGCAGATTTCTCCCCGAATCCGCCTCCCATTGTTTTCAACAAAAGGCAGAGATCGCAGCAGAATGCAGAAAAAAAAGAAGTGTCCTGCTCGATCTAGCTTCAGATTCCAGAGCTGATTCAGCCCCGGGGTCCTCGGCTCTAGTCTGTGATTAGGCCCATTTATCCGGGCCAATCAGGAGCGGGATGACGCAACGGAATACTGAAACACTGCATCAGCATCCCATTGTGGCTCTACTGCGGCAGACATTGAAGAGGAATTCCTCTTCAATTTCCAATATGTGAACATACCCTAACGGAGCAGAGGAGCCTTTAGGGTCTACCCAAGGCCTGGTAGTGACTGCACCCCCTTGTGATAATCTGGTCGAAAAAAAAAAAAAAAATGAAAAAAAAAAAATGAAATAAAAACAAAAAACAAATCCTAAAAATGTCTCTGCAATATACAGTAGTAGCATAGTCCAGAAGATTTCCCATGCGTACTGAAGGGACAAATTACTTTCAGATAAACAGAACCGGTTTCCAAATAAGCCTTGTAGTTCTCAGGGTGTAGTTCACAGAGAGGTTTTTGCAAAATGTTTTTTTTTTTTTTTTTTTGCAAAAAACACCTACCAACTGTCCTATTCATTTCAGTGTTAGTCGGAGAAGTGCCATGACCTATCTTCAGGCAGATTCTGCCATGCTTAGCCTATTGAAATAAATGGGACACAGAAAAAAAGGCTAGAATTTTTTTTTTTGCAAAAACCACTCCAAAATCCATTGCAAAAGCTAGCGTTCTTTATTGCCTCAAATTCATTTCAAAGGGGCCGGAATTCACCTGAAGATAGGAGGTTTATTTTTTCCTCTAGCTAGTGTAAGCCGATGGCTATTGAGGTAATGGAGGGGGTGTACATCTCACCCAGACTAAGGTGGGTGAGATGAGAAAATTCCAGAAAGAACTTTTCTCAGCAGACAACTATTGTTATTTCAAAGTTCCAGTTACTGGGCTGGATTTTTAGGAATGGCAGGTAGGTTGGTAGTGGGACCTGTCATTCCACCCCCCTCCAGTTCACACTTTGGGGATGTTCCGGCAGCGACTCAGCTGTAGAGTCTCCTCGTCAAGGAAGCTTAAAAAGCCAGCTCCAGCAGCAACAATTTGGGCAGAGCTTGGCTGGAGAGCCAAAGAGAGAGGTCATATTTTTGGAGCTGTGTCCTGAATGACTCAACTAGCTTTTAGATTTCTGTTATCCTAGGTGAGGTAACCTTTTCTATGTTTAGTTAGAGCCTAGCCGTGCAGGGAGTTATTTTTGTATGATTTCCTTTTGTTGCTGCACTGTATTTTTGAGTGAAAATAAACTCTACCTTTGTTTTGGACTAAAGAAACTGGGCTTGTGTGTCTATGTCACCCCACCTAGCAACCCCAGACCCTGACACTAGGGAAAAAAATCAGCTTAAGACTCCCAATGAAATGTCCAGAGTTACGAGGCGGAATCAGTCTCAAAATCTGTCTGTAGAAAACTTCATGTGAACATACCCTTAAAGGCTTTTTCGGGCCCAAAGATGGCCTGAGAGGGTCCACAGGAAAAGCAAGTCAACAAAATCAAATGAAGAATTGCCAAATTTTTCAGTCTTGCGCAAAGAGGGAACATGGCTTCACGGGAAGGGGGGATGATTTTATGGGAAAGGGGACAGGGCTTAAAGGTATTTTCCAGCTCAAATACATTTTTTTTTATTACCGTATACTGATGTCCTATTCACATGATAGGCCATCCTTATCTGATCTTCGGGAACCCAACACCCAGCCCCGCACTGTCCAGCCACCACAAGATACTACTGATGGTGGAGCAGGAAGCAGCTCTACCCTATATGTGCAGTACCCCAGCACCACCACAATACAGAGGAACGGGCTGCAGCTCTGTACCTATAAAATGAAAAGGAGCAGAGCCCCATGTAAAGTCTTAGCTTTTGCACCCTGTGGATAGGGAATCAGTATACAAAGCACTGTGGAAGTCCAGAAAACCAGTTTAGTATTTTGTAGGCAGTAATGCTTATGGAGTGTTCACCCTACAAAGGCAATAGGAATTTCACACAAAATAACTTTAGCTCTGAAGAAAAAAAAAAACTGGTTCAGTGTCATAAATTGAGGTCACTTCATACTGTCCAGCTAACTTATCAGCATTGCTTGTTCCTTGGGCATTTGAACTACGGATTTCCTCATTTTTTTGTTCCATGGCTAATAAAGTATCCAGAAAATCAACAGGAAAAGTGAAAGTCAACACATTGATAAGGCCAAATATTCCACCAGTAACAAAATGAATCTACTGAAACACTAATGTAGAAAAGGAACGTTGTGTTTCACCTACATTTTATAGATAGATAGATAGATATTGATTAATTTCTAGTAGAGATGAGCGAACACTGTTCGGAACAGCCGTTCCGAACAGCACGCTCCCATAGAAATGAATGGAAGCAGCCGGCCGTCAGGCAAAGGTGCTTCCATTCATTTCTATGGTAGCGTGCTGTTCGGATCGGCTGATCCGAACAGTGTTCGCTCATCTCTAATTTCTAGCAGTTTTCATCTCTGCAGTTCTCGGTTCTCCTTGAGCTGCTAGGTGGAGACTACCTACCATGAGGTCTCCAATAGGTAACACATAAAGAATACTGGAAATGGAGCTTCCTCTCTCTCACTCAGCATGTAGCAGCCTTATAGGAGATGTTATAGAGTATTAATGAACAGTATTAATAGTGAATTCACAAGAAAATGGCCACGGGCACGCGCAGTCGGCCATGCCCGAGGCCCAACCGCAAAGCCGACTGTGCATGCCTAGAACTTTGAAGAAAGCGCAGGAAGAAGACACAGAGAGTGGCCGTTCCAGGCAAAGATGGAGGCGTTGCTGGAGAGTTCTCTCGCAGCATTGGGGACGCATTGAAGAACTCATTTGCATAAGAAGAAAACCGGAATTTCTACAGAACGGCGGCATGAAGAAGACATCTAAAGGTAGGAGAAGAATAGCCTTTCTTAAGGCTATTCCTATGTATTAGGGACCAATAAAAGCATTATAATGATTGAATCCCTTTAAGCTTTCTGTATCTCCAGTAGCCTTGTGTATTGTGTACGCGCCTGTCTTACCTCGAACTCTGCCTCTACTCTCCATATAATTCTATTGCTAGCTGGACTCTGAAGTCTCATTGAGAGTCATTGCATTTTAAGGGCTCAGCAGAGATTTCAGAGTGAATGTCAGATTTACAATCTATATTCTTATATTTATGTAAAGTTGGTTGAAAAGTTAGTCGTTTTCATTTTGTTAGAGCTATTATTTACTTGATTAAATTTCATATTACTTTACAAAGCACCATAATGGGAATACATATTGCAGAGTGAAAGTATTTTCAGAGTGAAAGTCTGTAGGCAAATAAACAGTTTGATAAGAGGAAAACAAAGCATTTTTCTCTGATAGGATATATTACAAAATTTCTTAAAATTCCCTGCACTATTGATTTATGCAAAGTTTGTTGAAGCAACAGTAACAATGTAATGCTGTAGCTCTGCCACAATACGACTATAGTCTCACTTAGTGCAGGAGGGTGCAATATCGTTGTTATATAGACACTCCATACCCGCCATGGTTAGGCTCCTTTGTCTGAATTTTTGCTGTTATACATATATAATATGTGCAGATAAAATAAACCCATTACATTACAGACTGGGGGGGTTGTTTGGGTCTTTGTGGTATTCTTCCATGGAGCGACACTGATAACATAATCATTCCGTCTTGTTTTTGTTGTATTTGTCATGTGAAAAACATTTGAAGCACAATGCATACAGAAAAAAAACAAATAAATCAAATGTGTAAGGAATGTGATCGGGGAAATTCCTTAAATGAAAGCCAAGATTCTAACTTCATGAGGAGATTACAGAACAAACAGCACATGGAAAATAATGTTTATAGAATTCATAAGCTTTCAAACAATGTGCTAAGAATTATAAGACGCCTCGCTCCGCAGGTGCAGGGTGTAAAAAGAAATATCAGGACCCAACAAGGGACACTGGCTAAAGATTTACTCATGAATCATGAATTATATATGTAATAAAAAGATTTTAAAGAAAAGTGTAGGTCACCATTGGTCTTGCAGAACAGAGAATTATTTAACGGGAGTCTACCATCACCATGCTACAAAGCATATTATAGTGATAAGATACATAACTTTATTACATATGTCACTTTTATGTATTATTATATTAATGTAATGTATTAATGTATTATTATAATGGCCAGCTATATATATCCGTATATATTTAAGTATTACTATAACATGACTTACGCTGCAAATTTTCAAACATAACAGAGAAGAGGAAGTCGCGTGGGGTCATGTAATATTCTCCATCATACTGCAGAGAGGCAAAATGCATGAAGCGCTGCTTGCGGAGGGATTGCTTTTCTTGGCTCTCCTCAGTAACTTCTTCGCTCTGCAATAGAATAAAAATAAAATGTAGGTACATGTGATATGGGAGTACTGGGGTAATATCATTAGTGGACTGCACCCGGTCTAATGGGCAACACAAAACCACGTAGGAAAAACTAGATAGCTGAACGTCTTCAATTGGTCATAACATGGAATGAATCACCTGCTACACCCCAGTACAGTGATACACACCATGCCTCTGTACACACACTACTAAAGACAATGGTCACCATACAAAGCTACATTCACCCTGCTATGGGAGGCCGATCACACCTTTCCTTGGCCATTTCAGCTAATTACTGGAGGTTTCAAGAGCTGAATATTTAGCTGACCACTAGGTGGCTCCATATAAAACAGTGTTGTGCTGAGATAATCTCTTCAATGGTTTTTACCGTGGAAAAAAGCAGTAGGTAAAACTCATGGTTGTGGGGTTGGAATCGCAGTCAGGGCAAAGTTAGAAAAAAGTTGAATAAATCTGAATTTGACACAGAGATTCAAAATAATGGAAATATTTATTATAAATTTAATTATATTAGAATTAATTAGAGGTATAGTTTGTTACATATTTATTATTATAGGAATTAAATCACTGGCTTTTTCAAGAATTAGAGAATCTTCTGACTGACCATGGCTGTCAGCCTTTTATGTAGGAGTCGTAGTCAGGATGAAGAGGAGGGGAAGTCTGAGGAGGCGGCTGAGGGGAAGTCTGAGGAGGAGGCTGAGGAGGAGGCTGAGGGGGAGGCTGAGGGGAAGTCTGAGGAGGAGGCTGAGGGGAAGTCTGAGGAGGAGGCTGAGGAGGAGGCTGAGGGGGAGGCTGAGGGGAAGTCTGAGGAGGAGGCTGAGGAGGAGGCTGAGGGGGAGGCTGAGGGGGAGGCTGAGGAGGAGGCTGAGGGGGAGGCTGAGGGGGAGGCTGAGGGGAAGGCTGAGGAGGAGGCGAGGAAGGCTGAGATGGAGGAGGGGAAGGCTGAGGAGGAGGGGAAGGTTGACGAGGAGGGGAAGGCTGAGGAGGAGAAGGAGGAGGGAAAGGTTAAGGAGGAGGGGAAGGTTAAGGAGGAGGGGAAGGCTGAGGAGGAGGGGGGGAAGGCTGAGGAGGAGGGGGGGAAGGCTGAGGAGGAGGGGAAGGCTACACAGCAATGGTAAAATTACTATATTTTTATACCAGATTGGCCACAAAATCTGGCCATAAAGGATACTGTCTAATGTGTGTAGCCACTTATTACCTTATTTATAGGGGTCCAACCTCTCAGACCCCCCCACTCCCACTGATCAGCATAATGGGGAACCTTTGTCCCCCGTTCTGAATGGAGGGGTAGTTGGACAGCACTTTTCCAGCCATTTCAGTGGAAGTCCTAGAGATATCTGAACGCTGTACTTCGGCTAACTGAGGCACTCCCATTGAAATAACGGAAGTGGTGTGCGCACCTATATGACCGCCGTTCCATTTAGAACAGGGGACAAAACTCCTCTGTTCTCCTGATCAAGTAGAAAAATAATTCGGGCACTCAAGTATTAGGTGAATAAACTGTACAACTTTTTTTTTTATATTATTTGCAGCCCCCAAATCAAACACTGTGTAACGTTTTGGCCATCATGTCCTTCATCAGACATCTGATAAAGGAGCGGTATAAAAATAAGTACATAGAAAATGTATAATAAACAACAAGACAATAACGTCAAAGAACAATGCAACGTATAGGTTAGTGATGGCGAATCTTTTAGAGACCGAGTGCCCAAACTGCAACCCAAAACCCACTAAATTATCATGAACTGCCAACACGGCAATTTAACCTTAATACTGTGTGGATCGACAATTGTGGACAGTTACGGACCCACAAATTACAGTCGTGTGAATGGCGCTTTACAGAGCTTTCAATAATACAAATAACTTTGTACCGAAATGTAAAGGTCTCTGCATTTTGCACTTTTGAACAATTAATGTTCACTATTTACATCGCACAGGATCTGTTTTATAGTGACCGGCAATGTATTACAGCCTGTACTAATATCACGTCTGCTATAAAACACATACTGTGTGATATAAATAGTGATGGGGCCCCAGAAAGTATTATATGCTCCTCAGTACGCCCCCCTCCCACACAAAGTATTAGATGCTCCTCAGTACGCCCCCTACAAAGTATTATATGCTCCTCAGTACGCCCCCCCTCCCACACACTGTATTATATGCTCCTCAGTATGCATCCCCCCTAGTATTACTGCTCCTCAGTATGTATCCCCCCCAGTATTATATGCTCTTTAGTACGGCCCCCTCCCCTCACACACAACTGAAAACAGTGATTGCTCATCAACGGGAAATCTTGTACCAGATTCCCAGTTAGTGAGCGATCCGGGCGACATCATAGATGGTCCTGCGTTCCCTCTCTGGCATGCGTGCCATAGGTTCGCCAACACGGGCATAATATTAAATGTCTTGGGGGTATAAGCCATAGTCAAAGGTGTCTGTCTCTCTCCCGTTCAGTATACGTGCACTGCTTGGCATGAACATGTATGGATGGGTTAGGAGAGATCGTATGGTGAGCCTTACTCTGGGAATTGTCCATTGCTGGTCTAGATATATCGATGTCCAAAACGGTTGGTAAATTTAGCACTTTGTGATTGCTGTCCAATACTTTTACAGGAACTGGGCCTTGTCCAAGCAGCGCCCCATGAAAGTCATGACCTGATAGACCCTAGTTATAATATTGTAAGAAGATTATCATATGCCCCAACCATTAGAGATATGGCAAGGAACTCAATCAGTGCTCCAACTCTAAGGCAGAAAGTCCTTAAAACAGCAGATTATATAAGGTTTTACAATTCACCTTATACAAGAGGCTCACGTTACAGAACTCACATGTCCTAAATCCTACGACACAAATCTGATGTTTAATGTTGAATTTTGTGACTTTCGGAACATGTCATGCAGAAATCTCATCATGACAAATGTGCAATCTAATCCGTGTAACATGATTCTGTCCCGTCTCTTAGTACAAAAAGCAGCCGTCATATGCCGGGCATGTACTGACAGACATAGAGGAAGGTGAATCACAGCCCAATAGTCACTGGCAGATATAGCAACGAGAAGGAAACGGCTTCCTGCCGATGGCGCAAGCACCCAAAGTACTGGATAACGCCCGATGCCATACACGGCCATGGATAAACTCAGGAAAAAGAGATCTTCCAGTGAGTGAACCTTAAAACCAAGACGAAATAAGGATTAAATATCAATAAGAAAGTGTTAAATAACTAGGGAGGAAAAGCTAAGGAATGGGCAAAGTTGGACTCTAATAACCTTATATATAGGTGTAGGCTACATCCTTAGGGTCCATGGGCTGGCACAATCTGCCAATGATTTTGAGTCGTCTTCCACCCCAGAATCAGTGGCAGATTCCGCTACCGTTATATTCAATGGGAAGAAGAGATCGGAGCAGGACCCTAATAAAGCTCCTGCTAAACCAGTGGTGGAAAGTCAAAGCTCTACCTCGCCATCCTAATGCTTGGAGCCGGAAAGAGAAGATAAATCGGACGCATGTCTAAAGTTCCTCTTCATTTTCCAGAGTATGAGAGTGCCTTACATAGTCTGAGAGTGTCAAAGTATTGGACAATTTGAGACTGTGTAGGGACATGTCTCCTTGGGGATCTGCAACACCCATTGCTCAACTTAGTGATTTATTTTTAGGAGGAATACCAGAGGAACGCCATAACAGAGTTCTAAAAAAAGATGTTCTAGAATTGTTCCTTTATGGGTACGAGTATTTACTATAAGACACGTATGAGGAACGCCGACAAGGCTCCTATAAAGTACTCATCACAACCAGTATGTACCGTACCATAGACCTCACACTTTTATAAATACAGGATAACAGTACTGTATATAGGGGCACTAAGGAGCATTATACGGTATATAGGGGCACTAAGGAGCATCATACTGTATATAAGGGAGCAATAAGGAGAATTATACTGTATATAAGGTGTACAAAGGGGCATTATACTGTTTATATGGGACAATAAGGAGCATTGTACTGTATATAGGGGCACTAAGGAGCCTCATACTGTGTATAAGGCAGTAATAAGAATTATACTGTATATAAGGTATATAAAGGGGCATTATATTGTATATAGGGGCAATAAGGAGTCTTACACTGTGTATAGAGGCAATAAGGAGCATTATACGGTGTATAGGGGCACTAAGGAACCTCATACTGTGTATAAGGGAGTAATAAGAATTATACTGTGTATAAGGGAGTAATAAGAATTATACTGTATATAAGGTATACAAAGGGGCATTATACTGCATATAGCGGCAATAAGGAGCCTTACACTGTGTATAGGGGGCACAAAGAAGCCTTATACTGTGTATAGGGGGGCACAAAGGAGCATTATACTATGTATAGGGGGCAATAAGGAGATTTATACTGTATATAGGGGCAATAAAGAGACTTATACTAAGTATATAGGACAGGCGTATTACACTTTATACTAGGGCACAAAGGAGCATTACACAGTATATAGGGGTCCGGGCATTCTACTGTACAAAATAACTCCTGCTGTGCTATTGTGTTAGAAGCCTCCAATACAGGAAAAAAACTTCAGAAAAAGCATCCAACGCACACATGAACACAAACCAGGTACAAACAAGTGTAATATGGAGGTAATCTACTCTCTGTATTACAGCTGCAAGTCTCATAGTAATAACTTATGTAGGGGTCAATGACAATTATTTCGCGGCACACAGATGACTTCGTCCTTGACCTTTTTATATTGTTTCGGCGCGCCGTACATACAAGGTTCCCTACTCCTGCTGTAGGGGATAGAAGGCCCAGATAGGAAAACCCCTTTAAATGAAATTCTGGCTTTTAGTTTGCATATTTCCAGAGCTAGGAAGCCGCTCATTCATCAAATACATCAACGTGTAAGAGACCAGGAATCCATCATTGTTACCTTCTTTATTTTGGCTTAAACATTTTGGGTTTGATCTCAGTTTTTTTCACAACTTTTTTTTTGAAAGTTTCATAAATATGAAGTCTTGTCTTATGAAAGAACAAAAGGCAAAACAAGAAAGAAGGATTTTGTTTCTATTCCTACACGTGCTGAAAGACGAGCGAGTCTTGTAACCTATCTTGCCTTAAGTACTGTAACTTCAGCTGGTCGCTGTCCCACTCAAGAAGGTTCATCTGTCCAAAAAGTCACAACTGGACCAATTTATCTCATTTCATCTCCAGCATCTCTCTACATCAATATCCGTCTTCATTCTCAAGACCCTCCAGAACAAAACTGTACACCGCGACATGTCCTCAGAAAGACGTCTGAAACATGTCTCGTCTTCCTTTTTTTGGAGCTCTGTCATCCCACTATTTAATGATGATGAATGGTTCTCTGTCAGAACTTACTGCTCTACGCAACATGACTCTTGATGTTCTCCATCCTTCAAGATCAGAAATCCTGTCTGGCAGCGGCTTATCTCCCCTGGGAGGAAAGGATGGGGTATAGTGAATCCAACATGCCTTGTTCTTCCTTTCCCCCAACCTCTACTGTCGCTGGAGAGTCAAGAAGACCCCGATATACAGAACATTAAAGGGATCCTATCATTGGTTACCCTTTTTTCTGACTAACACATAGGGATAGACTTAAAAAAGGCTATTCTTCTCCTATCTTTAGATGTCTTCTCTGCACCGCCGTTCGGTAGATAACCTGGTTTTCGTCGGTATGCAAATTAGTTCTCTTGCAGCACTGGGGGCGGTCCTCAGCGCTCAAACAGCAATGGGGGCTTCCCCAATGCTGCAAGAGAACTCGCCAGCGCCGCCTCCATTTTCTTCTGGAACGTCCTCTCCTTGTGCCTTCTTCCATCTTGGATTTCAATTTTCTAGGCCCCGGGCAGAGCCAACTGCACATGCCCGGGCCACAAAAAAATGGCCGCTTACACAGTATTTTCTTGTGGCCCGGGCATGCGCAGTTGGCTCTTTCTGAGGCCTAGAAGATTGAAACCCGAGATTTCTCTCGCAGCATTGGTTCTGAGGTGTATAGATGTAGCAAGCTTGATATTAGCATTCAACTCAGCGTAAGATGCCCACTATTACAGATGCGTACCAACCAGTCACATATTAAATGGACACTCTTGGCATATAACGGGTACATGTGGGCCTATTGAACATAGTATATACCCCTGGAGCTGGGAGTCACACAGTGATGCTGAAAGTTTGAGTCAGTAGACCCACAGAAAGACCAGGACATGCGGCTTTAAGACAGGACAAAAATGTACCTGTAACACACATGTGAATCCAGCCGTGACGTGTAAAACTAAAGGGGTTTTCTAGGCCCAGACAGATTTTACATACTGATTTCCTGTCCACAGGATAGGTCATCAATATGTGATCTGTGGGGTCTGACACCTGGACCCTGCACAGATCAGATGTTGCAGCAGTTTACAGGATGGGCGGCGAACACAGTACAGCTCTTATTCAGGTAATAGGAGCGGAACTGCAATTCCTCAAACCACCACTATGCAGCGGATGGGGCTGTTGTGTTGCTCCTATTACTTGTATATGAGTGGTGCCTATCTATCTGTGGGGCTGGATTCTGGTTGCCCTAACCTATCTATCTGTGGGATTGGGTTCTGGTTGCCCTAACCTATCTATCTCTGGGACTGGGTTCTGGTTACCATAACCTATCTATCTATGGGACTGGGTTGTGGTTGCCCTAACCTATCTATCTGTGGGACTGGGTTCTGGTTGCCCTAACCTATCTATCTGTGGGACTGGGTTCTGGTTGCCCTAACCTATCTATCTGTGGGACTGGGTTCTGGTTGCCCTAACCTATCTATCTGTGGAGCTGGGATCTGGTTATCACAACCTATCTGTGAGGCTGGGATCTGGTTATCATAACCTATCTATCTGTGGGGCTGGGATCTGGTTATCATAACCTATCTATCTGTGGGATTGGGTTCTGGTTGCCCTAACCTATCTATCTGTGGAGATGGGATCTGGTTGCCCTAACCTATCTATCTCTGGGACTGGGTTCTGGTTACCATAACCTATCTATCTATGGGACTGGGTTCTGGTTGCCCTAACCTATCTATCTGTGGAGCTGGGATCTGGTTATCATAACCTATCTATCTATCTATCTGTGGGGCTGGGATCTGGTTACTCCAACCTATCTATCTGTGGAGCTGGGATCTGGTTATCATAACCTATCTATCTGTGGGGCTGGGTTCTGGTTACTCCAACCTATCTATCTGTGGGACTGGGCTGATATCACGGACTATGGTGCCTTTAAGAAGGCAGGCAACAGTCCCATGACTCAAGACAGCAATGCTAACCACTTACAAGGCAGAATGGTTATCCTGGCTTATCTGCAGTGACCACTATCTTAATAAAACCGCCCATGTAGGTGACAAATATACTGTACTGACCACACTTATTCACATACAAGGAATGTCCATTACAATGCGAAGACATAAGACGCAGGTAGATTATATAGGTCACAGTTAGGTATGTAGAACGCTTCTATCTAGCAGTAAAAGTTATGTCAAAAATGTCTTTGATGTCAGACAATGTAAATATAATAAAGATATTAAGACACAGTCAACCCTGAGCGATAGGAAGGAGAGAAAAAATCTGCCCTGACAGCATGAGAAGAGATCGCTGCTTAAATCCCACATTTTTATAGGAGGAAATTACAGAAATAAAATGTATAGATCTTAAGGGATTAGGAGTGGGGTAATCTGTGGTGTAGCCTCGGCCTTAGCACCTGTACAGTCCATGACCTCACCTCAGTCAGTGACTGATGGACGGATGTCTTCAAGTTACTCACGTCCCATGTTTCAAAGATAAATAATTGGAGGAATATTCCTTGTATGAGACGTCTGGGGAAAAGATCCGGCCTGAGGGTGTGTAAATAGTGAGCGGTAAATCCACATTTGTCATCTTCCCTTTCAGTCTCCTGTAATATAGTGGCCGGCCTTTAATGATTATTTTGCTATAAACTCTACAGCTGTCAGCACGGCAAAACAAAGGCGGCTAATGGAGAGCCAGAGATCTATCTTGTGGCTCCACTAAGACACATGGCGGGCGTGGGAAACACACCTGTCAAGAGGGGGCGCTCCAGAGTGAGAAAATCTACAACTGGACATCATACCGCCATATAAGAGGCACTCAAGCCAAGACCAAGACAAGAATTTATGGTACAATGTCAACAACATTATGTATTGGGGTTTTGGTTACGAATTTAAAGGGGATTCCACTCTGGACAATTTTTTTTTTTTTTATTTTAAGAAGGATCCCTTCTCCGACCAATGAGATGTAAATATTGTGGGGAAACCTACATTCTAGGGCAGTTCGAAAAATAACCAAAACTGAACATCAACCGGGATAACAGGAGACTTTGTTCATGTTGGTTATTTTGGTTCGGCTATTACAATAATCGTGAAATTTTACCTGCAGTTTCATTCGGACCAAAAACATCCGGATCGGAACTGCTATTATACTGTGGGGTCTCTTCGGACACTGAACAACTTTATTAGATATCGATAGAAGAAAACCCAAATATCCTGACGCACTGGCTACATGGGGTGTGTGTGTGTGTATGTATGTATATAATATATTTCCATATATATAATCTATCTATATTAAATAATATATAATATGTACTGTATATTTATATCTGTAAGGGAGTCTTCACATGGAGTTACGCTAACGCTCATTCTGAACGTAAAACCCGTTCAGAATGAGCGTGTAAAAACCAGATCCCATTGATTTCTATGGGTGCCGCCATACGTGCGCTCTCAAATGAAATCAATGGGATGCTTTTTTCCCTATTGCTTTCAATGTGATACGCGCGTATGCTAGCACCCATAGAAATCAATGGGATCTGGATTTTACACACTCATTCTGAACAAGTTTTACGTTTAGAATGAGCGGATTGTATACTCTGTGTGCAGGCTCCCCAATAGCTCTCTCTAGAAATCATCACTATTTAATGAATATTTGTGGATAGATAGATAATAGATAGATAGATACATAAATGGTAGAAGATAAGGTGGATAGATATATGATAGATAGATGAGAAATAGATAGATAGACATGATAGATAGATAGATAGATAGATAGGAGATAGATAGATAGATAGGAGATAGATAGATAGATAGATAGATAGATAGATAGATAGATAAAATATCTATTTATATGTTTATTCAAAAAATCTAGGTAAACCATCCCTTGTTTTATTTACTTGGGTTGACATCAAAGTACTGGGGGTTTACACGGAGGAGAGTATATATATATATATATATATATATATATATATATATATATATATATATCAATGCTGCGTCCTGTGCCTTCCGGAGACATACCGATGTGTAATCATTTAATCATTTTCATAACACACTGCTATGAAGTCGGTTATTTCCACCCAAAATAGAAGCAGAGCTTTTTATGACCATTTAAGCAAAAATGCTTAGAAGTGTGCACATCAAAAGATCGACACACACCAAGACATGTCGCAGCACACATAAAACACCTTGACACACAAACCATGTCCAGACCGAGCTACTTCAGTGTGAAATGTGGCTACATCACGGTGGTGAACCTCCAAGAGTCCAGCGCCTGTCTACTGACATAACTATACATGCAGAGCACTGACACATCATGGGCCGACACCGAGCAGTCGCTGGTAGTGAACCGATGTTATATGTGATTGATGTCTCCGGTCCCTCACTAGCAACTGCTGATGCCACCGATTGGTTTCCGGCGGGAAGGATGACCGTTTCCTCCACCAGTTTCAGTATAAAACCGACAGAAACAGTGTGGAAACCTGGCGAACCCCATTATAGTCTAAGGGGTTTGCGGGTTTCTGTGTGTAAACACTTTTTAAGCAGACAGAGTCTCCGTCTTTCAAGTCTCCATGCGGACCCGAAGGACGGCAACCCTAACGTCAGCGTGAGCCTAGTGTCAGAGGTCATGGACTGCGACAAGTACGTGGCACATGACTGAATGGACAATGGCGTGCCCAGGAGAGGAGAGTATGCTTTTTATGTTACACTTCCACAGCTATGTGTCCACTTCCCCGAGAGCCCCTTTAGATGCATCTTCCCCTTTGCTTGAGAACATTTACAGAGACATTTGTCAACACGTTACAAACCGCAGCGTGAAACACAGAAACCACATAATACATGGAAATCTTTCAGCGCCCATTTATTGGATTGCATAAAAAAATTTGGACGTAATGTTCAGCTTTTCGCAGTGCCAAATGTCACGAGGGTCCTAAAAGTCCATCAGGGTTTCCAACAATCCATGGACCTCTATTGGTGTTGACCATGATGGATCATTCCAATAGGTCTCTGATATGAAATATACCCAATCATATTAGATAACACAACACGTTTGGATATTATTAGATCAGATGGCCAGGCAGTCACAACTTGGTAGAAATCTTCTGGTCTCCATTCTTTCAATGTTCAATGCGGTCAGACAATCCATGCGCTTAGGTCAACAGGAGAGACTTCTCTATTTAACCATTTGAATTCTTCCTGTGCACGTTCCGAGTAGTTTTTCTTCCATTGCTATGAAGACCACAGCCATGCTCGAGTCCTAGTAAATCCCAGGGTCACTTCCTCTAGTAGTAGGTAAGAATACATTCAGGAGAATGCTAAACAATCTTGTGAAAGTCTTGAGAAAAGGTGGTTTGCAATAAAGATCTGATCTTATAGGAACTAGAACAAGCAAATAAAGCTTCAGCCGGGCTTTTATGTCTCGCAGTCGTAAACCTATCACTGTCCAAGAGTCCGAAAAGATCTGTCTCGGGAGTAAAAATAAGAAAGTCTTAGGCTAAAGCGGACTATGAACCGAGTTCAACATACAGTCATCCTGCCCAATTCCCCTATACACATGTACGATTGTCTCAACTCCTCGGGCAGCGGCTCATTTCCCTGTGAACAAGAAGACTGGCCAGTGAAAATCCAAAAGCCCAATTCTTATGTTATGACAGCAGAGGTAGGGGGAGAGTCGGAAGGACCCCAACTAAGAGAAATTGTATTATTCTGTAGCCCTGTTGTACAAGGCATACAAATGAGTAGTGAACAATGGGGCCACTCATAACTTTTACTTTTATAATTTATTGTACAGAGTCCTCCATCCATACAGGGTTTCCTCCATCCATGCCGATATACCTACTTTTGCTGCTGCAGATTTTCGGAATTCAGACTGTGAGCCTCAATGAGTGTATGGACTGAAGAAAATATTATATATATATATATATATATATATATATATATATATATATATATATATATATATATATATATATAATTTTTTTACTGTAAGGGAACCACAGGGGTAATGCTCTCCTTCAGAGGAACCCATACAACTCTCCCAAGACTATAGTAGATGTCACAGCTCCTATTGTTACCAAATTCGCAAGGAACCTCTAATTCGGGAAACAATGGTGACATGAGAAGGGGATGATCCGGATCCATTCACTTGAATTGGAGTTAAGCTGCAGTGACTCAGTTCAGCCACTAGACAGAGAACAGCGCTGTCTGCTTCCTGCTCCATTCTCTGTGTATCAGCTGATCGGTGGGAGTACCAGGTTTCAGATCCTCACAGATTTGATAATGAAGGCCTATCTTTATAACTGTAGCCTGGAAGACCCCTTTAATAAGTGACTGAGAGGATAACCCTTGAATGTACCCAGTGACACCAATAATAAATCCCCATGATGTGGCCTATCCTCAGCCATGTAAAGTCACAAGCTATCCTCATGTTCATGGCCATCAAGAAGGCAAACATTCTTGGTGAAGGAACTGGTGAATGGCCTCTTGGGGGAGCTAGTGGGACAGAATTAACAGAGAACCTAATACACGTTATAGATTTTGGGTAACGGAAGTATTAATGTATTTTACCACTGAATGAGGGCGATTTTCTTGGAATGGATACACAAGTCATATAATTTATTAGGGAGTATATAAAACCGTTATACATTTATGTACGCGAGAGCCTGTAATGCCTATGCCCAACAGAGAGGGAAGAGAAGGCAGAACAGGTGGTGTCCGACCGCACCGAATGTCACAGCCTTTCCTGCCATTACAGAAGTGCAGACAGCTTGGGAACTTTTGGTTAAGAAAATTCCACTCTTGTCGGCCGCTCCAGCTGCTCTGGGATGTAATGGAGGATGAAGGAACAATTTCAGGCTTCACCCACAACAAGATTACTATATAATAATTGATTTTCCTGGGCCGATTAACCCCCTACTTGCCCAAAAGCAGGACGTGGAGTAATTATACTGCCAGGAAACATTCCGTGGATTGTCCGAAATGTATGACTGGCCAGCCTTGGTATCAAACCCCAAGCGGACTCCCCGAATGCAAAAGTGAACTGTGCCTTACAGCATCATATAGCCGTCAGCCATATATGAAGGAGTCAGAGTCAGACGGTGGAAAAATAGAGGAGTCAAACTTTGGAGAAAACCGAGAAGATGGTGGTTTGACCTGCGAACTCCTTAGCCCTGCTATCTGGCATTGGTGTATAGGATTCTGGAGGAACAGCTGTTGCTGCTAGTTATTGAAAGTGAACGGGCATAAAAATTATATTACGCATAATAAAATAAAAATATATATTTGTTAGGGGGCGTTGACATTACCGTTGGTGTCCGTGACTATTGTCTGTACAAGATTTTATCAACGGACACCAGCTGGTCTGTTTGCAATTTCCATTCACTTCAATGGGATGTTATCTTGTGTCCTTTAGTGTCCGTTTACAACCATGTCCGTTTTTTTCAAACATGCAAACAAAAAAAATCCGACGTGCAGGACTTTACTGTCCGTTTGAAAAAACAGCAAGTATCCGTTTTTTTGTTTGTTTTTTTTTTTTAACATTGAGGTCTATGGGCAACAAACAGTTGCGGACAGTAACTGACAGCCATCAGTTACTGTCCGTTTGTGTCCGTTTTTTTTTTAAAGAGGACCTTTCACCACTTTTGGGCACATGCAGTGTTATATACTGCCGGAAAGCTGACAGTGCGCTGAATTCAGCGCACTGTCGGCTTTCCCGATCTGTGCCCGGTGTGAAGAGCTTACGGTGCCGATACCGTAGTGCTCTATGGTCAGAAGGGCGTTTCTGACCATTAGCCAGAGACGTCCTTCTGCCTCGCGGCGCCTATCGCGCTGTGCTGTGGAGCGGGGAGGAACGCCCCCTCCCTCTGCTCACACAGGCGTTCCTCCCCGCTCCACAGTACAGCGTGATAGGCGCCGCGAGACAGAAGGACGTCTCTGGCTAATGGTCAGAAACACCCTTCTGACCATAGAGCACTACGGTACCGGCACCGTAAGCTCTTTACAGCGGGCACAGATCGGGAAAGCCGACAGTGCGCTGAATTCAGCGCACTGTCAGCTTTCCAGCAGTATATAACACTGCACGTGCCCAAAAGTGGTGAAAGGTCCTCTTTAAACGGACACCTTCTGTGAACCCTACCTTACCCTTCGTTCACATCTGCATTCGGTAATCAATTCGGGGTGTCTGCATGGGGACCCCCGAACGGAATATTGAATGTAACTGTACAGTGTGCAGTCAAAGTACATGGACTCCATAGACTATAATGGGGTCCGTGTGCTTGTCGTGCGCTGCCCACACGACTTCATGTACTTTCCTGTCCGCATGTTCCCTGCGGAGATCTGGCGGCAAGCACACGATCCCTATTATAGTCTATAGGGTCCATGTGGTTTGACTGCACACCGCTTGCAGTTGCGTTTGGTATTCCGTTCGCAGGGGTCTTCATGCGGACTCCGCTGGACAGAATACAAATGCTGAAGTGAACGAGGCCTTAATGATCGCTTCTGCACTGTGACTTTGAACTACCTGCTAGATACACCATCTCCTTAAGGATGCTTGCCGTGGCTTTGAAGAGGATTACATTTCAAGTCATAATCGATGCCGACGAATTTGTAAATCATTCAAAAAAAAAAAAAAAAATTGAAAAAAAAACCCTGGAGTATTATTCATCTCCAAGAAATACCTTTGTGGGAAACAGCGCTAGGTATGTTAAGTCAGTGACCCAACTAAATTGGCCTGTGTTAATGGCCCACTCTGAAAATTGAGAAGTGATTTAACAAGCGCTGTGGTATTGCTTTGATCATTTAACATCATTACCTCCAGCTACTAAATCTCTGTAAGTTATGCAGCACTTTATCTATTAGTTCTGCTAGAGATAAAGCCTCCTGTGCCGCACCGCCTCGCAACCTTCCTGGCAAATGAATCTCCACAGTATTTATTTTAACGAAAAAAACCATCTCGAAGCAGAAGTGAGGCCACACAGCTGGAACACCTCCGAAAGAAAACAGGGCGCAGGAGGAAGCGAGAACGAGCGTCGGCTCCACCATGTATCCCATTAAGAAGGGTTCTTCTACAGCCCGTGGTGAGGCTGCGGCCTTCAGAGGAAGCCACTTTAATTGTTCTGACATTTATGGCCGCGGTCGGCTATAGGAAGGGGAGGGGGGGTGGAAGATCGAGGCGACTTATCCTAGTTTATCAAACATCAAAGTATCGGATCTATTAAACATCTGTAACTAGCACCAGATAGATAAAAGTTAATAGGCCACCTCTTTATATGGGCCGTGTTAGTTACTAGAAGGGGAAAGCACGGTAATGGGGAGGAAATGAAAGATCGCACGGTAATGAAGAGGAAATTAACTGTCCCACAGGGGGGAAGAGGTGACTAATGTAATAATCATGGGTGGAAAATACACAATCGGAAAGGAGCAAGTGGAATCTAGATACTAGTTCTGGTCTGTTCTAGTGAAGGTGCGTGGGTAATATACGTAACCTGGCGCACAAACACAATACACGGATGTCAATGGACTTATGTCATTAATCACATGTGTCAATATAGGAGACTGACGGAGATAACAGAATTCAGCACCCAGATGTCTCCATAGACATGAATAGAGTGGATGCACATAAGTGGTCGGACGCTCCATTTATTTCATGATACAAGGGATGATAATAATGATAATACATTTTATTTATATAGCGCCAACATATTCCGCAGCGCTGTACAATTTGTAGGGTTCACGTACAGACAAAAAGATACATTACAGAGTAATAGTCACTTCACACAATGGGACTGAGGGCCCTGCTCACAAGAGCTTACAATCTATGAGGTAGAGGGGGTGACACAAGAGGTAGCAGGGGCGGCATTGCTTATACAGAGGTCAGACACTTTTGTAATAGAGGTGACTGTCATTACACAAACATAACTTTATGAGCCGTCACCAGTCGTGTCCTTTAACATGTGGATGGAGCTTGGACCTACAAAGTTAGTCTGTGATGGCATCATATCATGTGGGGAAATGTGGGAGCGGGGACAGAGGAGGGTTCATTTTAGGGATTCTAATTACAGTACGGAAGGGTTTACATTAGGAATTGTGATAGGCCTGTCTGATAAGATGTGTCTTTAGTCTGCGCTTGAAACTGTAGAAATTGGGCGTTAATCTGATTGTCCGGGGTAGAGCATTCCAGAGAAGTGGTGCAGCTCGGGAGAAGTCTTGTATACGAGCGTGGGAGGTTCTGATAATAGAGGATGTAAGTGTTAGGTCATTGAGTGAACGGAGAACACGGGTTGGGCGGTAGACAGAGATGAGGGAGGAAATGTAGGGAGGTGCGGCACTATGGAGAGCCTTGTGGGGGAGGGGGATAACTTTATATTTTATTCTATAATGAATAGGCAGCCAATGTAGCGACTGGCACAGACCAGAGGCATCGCTGTAGCGTCTAGCCTGATAGATGACATTCAAGGGACATATTCTTGTAATTAATGGGGGTTCCAATAGTCAGACTCCCAATAATATTAAGAAAATGGGTAATCTGTTCCAATCTGAATATGCCAATCATTTAGTAAGTGCTGCCTGGGGTTTCCAGGCTTTATAATAGATGACGTATCCTTCACTCATCAATTAAGGAGTGGCAGGGGTCTGACACCTGGACCCCAGGCGATCAGCTGTTTGAAGAGGCTGCAGAATTTTGCTACTGTAAAATTGTATAGTAGTTGTGCTTGGGACTGAGCTATGACTAGGCCATGTGACCATAAGAGGTGGTGCTTCTGTCGCTTCAAACAACTGATCTGCGAGGGTCCTGGGTGTCAGACCCCCAGAGATCTTTAATTGGTAACCTATCCAAAGCATAGGTCATCAATTAAAACCTCCAGAAAAACCCGTATTCAGAAGGTACTGCTGAAATGAAACGAAATGTCTGGGCTTTGATAGTCTATTATTAACTGAAGATCAGCAGGGTTCTGATACCCAGAACCACCAGCTGATCAGCTGTTTGATACAACAGAAGTGCACTGGTCCCAAGAACGGCTAAAGAGATAATTTTTTACTACAGTAAGGTCTCATGCACAGTCAGTGGGCTAGCTGTTTTCTTCTCGCAGCTAGTACATTGGCCCATTCACTTCTATGAACCCATACACACATCAGTGTATTCTCATGGTCCGGTGTATGGGGCCAGGAATAAAACTCAGGACAGGTCTTATTCCTGTCCATTTTGTGGACCGTGCCCACTGTCTGCAGAGACACAGGCAACACACGGATGTCCGCACTGTTCTATCATGGGCCGGCAACACGCACAGGGTTGTGTACATGTCATCTATGTAATACCACATGTTATCGAGACCAGGTCTCACCACGCTGAGATTTTACTGTCCTTTAAATAGTTACATGGTAGGAGTTATAGCTCAATATACAAGGCAGATATGTAAGGCATTTACAAAACATCACAAGCCAAGATCGAACATAAACAGGTTATAAAGAGGGAAAAAAGTTTGTTCTCTAGAGATAGCGCCCTCTTTTATAATGGCTATGTGTGGTATTGCAGCTCGTCTACACTCAAAGCCTCATTTTACTAACCCGATAAAACACCTTAAACTTTAAAAAAAAAAACTCCAGTGCTTTAACAAACATCAGAATGCCACTGAAAGCTACGACCGGGCGCACAAACCAGACAGGACAATATGGAGAGCAAACAGCACTAGTGCCATGAGGTCAGCGTCACTATATGAGGATGAAACCTATAACGTGGGTAGAAAACACCACATACCTTACTAATTTTACTGGCCCTTAAAGAATTTACAGGCGAGTGCTTTCTGTTGCAATGGTAAGAAAGAACTCATGGAATGATACGGGAAAAAACTAAAAACTAAGAAGACACCACGGTAGCAGGGTGACACATGGGAAAGGGTTAGGCATGTTGTTCAATCGCCAAAAAGTAGAATAGTCAAATATAGCCATCGTGGCTACCTGTCACTGACGTAGAGGTCTTGGATAGGATGAGCAGAGGTTGCTTTTATACGGCAATACCTGCCAGTCCCTCCGCTTTACTAAACTTAAAGGGGTTTTCGCAATGTAATATTGAGGACATGTTGGGGTCTGATACCCGAGAACCGCTCTGGATCAGATGTTTGAGGTGTTGGTGGTGCCTCATGAAAGTTGTTTCAGCTTCCACGTTCATCGATCACATGGCCTGTTAGCAGCTCAGCCCCATTCAAGTACATAGGATTGAGCTTTGAAGAGACACTCCAGTCTTCAGAAAAGTGCTGCTTCACACAAAATCAAGTACTGCCCTGTCTTTGGCATCAAACGGCTGATCGGTGAGGGTCCCTGGTGTCTGACCCTTGCCAATCTTCAACTGATGACCTATTCTAAGAATAGGTCATCAATTGATAAACCTGGAAAATATTTTAAAGGAGTTTGGCCCCAAAGCGCAACAAAAAGGCTCAATTTAGCGCCATTTTATCCTTTTATCAACATGAGAATTTCATGAAAGTTACTAAAAGTTTTCTCTCCCAGAAGGAAAAAGGGGCTTATTAATGGCCGTACGGTTTAGCCGCTCGAATCCTCCTCTACCCAGTGGTGCACGTGTACTAAACTAGAAGAGCGGGGGAAACTTCTTCCAGACTCCTCCAGAGTCAACTTATCTCCCAAAGAACAAATAAACTGGACTAAGGAACTCTTTTCAGCTCCCCTAGACATCTGCCAGTGGTGGCGAGTTAGAAGCAGCCCCCCAACATGCAATAATAGGCCCATACTTTATAAACATACGTCACATATATGAGTTAAAATTGATATTAAATTTCTATGAAGGAGACGCGTCTTCTACCAAAATTTGCCCACAACAACAGCCTCAAGTAGTGTAAGGATCCATTCACACGGAGGAAAATGGTGAGGAATTTGGTGTGGAATTCAGCGCTGGAAAAAAAAGCCTCACATTGACTTCAATGGGTTCCTTTTGCAGAACAAGGAACCCATTGAAATCAATGGGAGGCTTTTTTTCAGCGCTGATATTCCACACCAAATTCCTCACCATTTTCCTCCATGTGAATGGACCCCAAGATATAACATGCAAAGTAATTTTCTGTACTAAACCCCTATAAAGTCATATAGATGAATGGATCCCCATCGATATCAGTAGTCCGCAGACTACTCTCTTATAAGACAAAAATTCCAAAAATTTCTGACGGGTCTACTACGAAATCTTACAGACAAACGGGTAAACTTTCTCATCTATTTACAGCCTCGGTGATTGCACATTTTCCATTTTATCTGAAGTCTTGCAAAACCTTCTGCACATCCTGCGAGATCTCGGAGCAATGCTTTAAGGCTGTTTATCACAGACATGAAAGCTCCAGCTTGAAATTCTTTTAATAGGTAAGTGGAAAAATATAAAATCCGGTTCCTTTGCCCGCACATAAGCAGACGTGGCCAGGACATACACATACGATGGTGTACATGGGGGGCCCATTGGGTAAAGGACTAGGTTGTAGGCGTCCCACAATATACCTATAGTAGGGCTGAAACGGTCATCAAAAAGGTTTTCTGGGATTGTAATTGTGATGACCTATCTTCGAGAAAGGTCATTCATCTCATATCAGGGGAGTCCGATACCTGGGACCCTATAGTGTTCAGGCGTGTGCTGTGGCCTCTTCACTAATGTGGCTGGGATTCATATTGCCACTCAGCCCCATTCACTTATATGAGACTGAGCTGCATTGCAGCTGATCTCAGGGGGTCCTGGAGGTTGGGTGCCACCAATCATATTAAAATTAAAGTCCCTGAAAATCCCTTTAAGGCTTCGCCTCACATAGAGAGCCAAAAGTGTTGCGTTACACCACCATGGTGCCTTAGCCTATAGCGGGTTTTCAGGACTGCGCTCTACTTTCCCTTCTTCTGTGGGAACATCATGTTCATCAGTCACAATGAAATGAATGGGGCTGAGCTACAATACAAAGTACAGTCACTATACAAAGTACAGCACTGTGACTGGTAAGTGGTTAGGGCGACTTGGGACACAAAACCACCCACAAATCCTTATGGATCGGGGGTTTAGTGTCCCAAATCACCCTTTGATAAGGAAATGTACAGCTTCATTAAAAAATAATAATAATTAAAAAAAAAAAAAAAGCTTTACACTCACCTATTGGGTGTCCTACTACCTGTAGTGGGGGTAGGTTTTGGTGAAGTTAGAGGGGTCAGTGTGGGGTGCACATCTCCGGCTTCACTGAAGACCTGCGCAGGCGCCAGAAGCACCGGAGAGGAGTCCGATGAGACTTATCTCTAGGCAATTATAAAGGTACTTCATGTTTAATACGGCCATGGATTGCACTATAACATGGCACAGTAAACTCTGCTCCATAAGGACCACTGGGTGGTTTAGTGGCCTAAATCGACCTGACAGAGGCCACAGCAGTGAATTGTATAGTCCCGGATAATCCCTTTAAGTTTGTTTTCACGTGAGGCTCTGACATGCTACATTTTTGGTAAAACAGCTATGCCAGAGCTTCTTTTTAACTCAAAGGAGTCCCATTGGGCGCTGTTAGGGTCCGTCCTATAATGGATTTGATTCTCCGTCAATGCACGTGTGAACTTGGCCTTACCTATCAGATACCGATCACAAAGGTGACACCAATAAACATCATATACAGCTGGATATAGGTCTAGTCCTAGATCTATATGTCACGGTCAACTTACAAATACACGCTGACATACTAGTACATTAGGTTAAGCTCTGGTTACTCCCACATATCTAGGAATAAACTATGTTCCTACATATTCCCATATAACCTCATTTATTTTCTAACGTGATTATGTGACAACTCATGTTGTAAGTAGTAAGAGGAATTTCCACAGAAAAGAAAAAAAATTGCAATTCCTTGGAAATTCACTATAAAAAAAAAAAAATTATTCTGGCACCTTCTATTACATATAGTAGCCGGGCACAGAGGTGGTATATGGGCTCAGCGGTATATGGCGGTATATGGGCTCAGCACAGAATATAATACAGCTCCATACGTAGATCTTATATGGCGGTACATGGGCTCAGCACAGAATATAATAGAGCTCGATACGTAGATCTTATATGGCGGTGTATGGGCTCAGCACAGAATATAATAGAGCTCCATACGTAGATCTTATATGGCGGTACATGGGCTCAGCACAGAATATAATAGAGCTCCATACGTAGATCTTACATGGCGGTATATGGGCTCAGCACAGAATATAATACAGCTCCATACGTAGATGTTATATGGCGGTATATGGGCTCAGCACAGAATATAATACAGCTCCATACGTAGATGTTATATGGCGGTACATGGGCTCAGCACAGAATATAATAGCGCTCCATACGTAGATCTTACATGGCGGTATATGGGCTCAGCACAGAATATAATAGAGCTCCATACATAGATCTTATATGGCGGTACATGGGCTCAGCACAGAATATAATGGAGCTCCATACGTAGATCTTATATGGCGGTGTATGGGCTCAGCACAGAATTTAATAGAGCTCCATACGTAGATCTTATATGGCGGTACATGGGCTCAGCACAGAATATAATAGAGCTCCATATGTAGATCTTATATGGCGGTATATGAGCTCAGCACAGAATATAATAGAGCTCCATACGTAGATCTTATATGGCGGTACATGGGCTCAGCACAGAATATAATAGAGCTCCATACGTAGATGTTATATGGCGGTATATGGGCTCAGCACAGAATATAATACAGCTCCATACGTAGATGTTATATGGCGGTACATGGGCTCAGCACAGAATATAATAGCGCTCCATACGTAGATCTTACATGGCGGTATATGGGCTCAGCACAGAATATAATAGAGCTCGATACGTAGATCTTATATGGCGGTACATGGGCTCAGCACAGAATATAATAGAGCTCCATACATAGATCTTATATGGCGGTATATGGGCTCAGCACAGAATATAATGGAGCTCCATACGTAGATCTTATATGGCGGTGTATGGGCTCAGCACAGAATTTAATAGAGCTCCATACGTAGATCTTATATGGCGGTACATGGGCTCAGCACAGAATATAATAGAGCTCCATATGTAGATCTTATATGGCGGTATATGAGCTCAGCACAGAATATAATAGAGCTCCATACGTAGATCTTATATGGCGGTACATGGGCTCAGCACAGAATTTAATAGAGCTCCATACGTAGATCTTATATGGCGGTACATGGGCTCAGCACAGAATATAATAGAGCTCGATACGTAGATCTTATATGGCGGTACATGGGCTCAGCACAGAATATAATAGAGCTCCATACGTAGATGTTATATGGCGGTACATGGGCTCAGCACAGAATATAATAGAGCTCCATACGTAGATCTTACATGGCGGTATATGGGCTCAGCACAGAATATAATACAGCTCCATACGTAGATGTTATATGGCGGTATATGGGCTCAGCACAGAATATAATACAGCTCCATACGTAGATGTTATATGGCGGTACATGGGCTCAGCACAGAATATAATAGCGCTCCATACGTAGATCTTACATGGCGGTATATGGGCTCAGCACAGAATATAATAGAGCTCCATACGTAGATCTTATATGGCGGTACATGGGCTCAGCACAGAATATAATAGAGCTCCATACATAGATCTTATATGGCGGTATATGGGCTCAGCACAGAATATAATGGAGCTCCATACGTAGATCTTATATGGCGGTGTATGGGCTCAGCACAGAATTTAATAGAGCTCCATACGTAGATCTTATATGGCGGTACATGGGCTCAGCACAGAATATAATAGAGCTCCATATGTAGATCTTATATGGCGGTATATGAGCTCAGCACAGAATATAATAGAGCTCCATACGTAGATCTTACATGGCGGTGTATGGGCTCAGCACAGAATTTAATAGAGCTCCATACGTAGATCTTATATGGCGGTACATGGGCTCAGCACAGAATATAATAGAGCTCGATACGTAGATCTTATATGGCGGTACATGGGCTCAGCACAGAATATAATAGAGCTCCATACGTAGATGTTATATGGCGGTACATGGGCTCAGCACAGAATATAATAGAGCTTCATACGTAGATCTTACATGGCGGTATATGGGCTCAGCACAGAATATAATACAGCTCCATACGTAGATGTTATATGGCGGTACATGGGCTCAGCACAGAATATAATAGCGCTCCATACGTAGATCTTACATGGCGGTATATGGGCTCAGCACAGAATATAATAGAGTTCCATACGTAGATGTTATATGGCGGTATATGGGCTCAGCACAGAATATAATACAGCTCCATACGTAGATGTTATATGGCGGTACATGGGCTCAGCACAGAATATAATAGCGCTCCATACGTAGATCTTACATGGCGGTATATGGGCTCAGCACAGAATATAATAGCGCTCCATACGTAGATCTTACATGGCAGTATATGGGCTCAGCACAGAATATAATAGAGCTCCATACGTAGATCTTACATGGCGGTATATGGGCTCAGCACAGAATATAATAGAGCTCCATACGTAGATCTTATATGGCGGTACATGGGCTCAGCACAGAACCACGGACATACTGGTTCACTACATAGAGCTCTGTAATGCCCATGACACTTAAAGGGGATTTAATGACATTCATCCCCTTCCCCTGAGCGCTTCATGTCAGTGGTCATTTTTCCTTGGAAAGCGATCTGCGGTAGTCCAAAAGAAGTGAAGGCTACTCACCACAACTCCATTCACATGGCACATTCAGGGAAACATATGACCCCCCACTCTCTCGATTTTTTGCCCCCCCCCACTCTCTCGATTTTTTGCCCCCCCCCCCCCCCCCCCAGTACTCAGACACACAGCCTCTATCAAGTGGATAAGGGTCTACACATAACACTCCTTTAAGGCATATTAAAGGGGTTTTCCATGATTTAAAAATGATCTATCCTTATTTGATCAGTGGGGTCCAACACCCACCATAAGACCCCTAAAGATGAACTGATCGGAGCAGCAGTGGCATATCAGTGACGTCATATTCATTTATTAGATTACTTTCGTGCAGCTCAGTCCCATTTAAGTGAATGGGAACAGAGCTGCGATACCAAGCAGAGTGCAGTGCTTGTCCAAATGACGGTCATTGGTCACGAATAGGATATAGGTCATCAATATATTGTTTTAAAAACTCACCCTTAACTATGTGAATGGTTCAGCATGCAAAAATACCAATGGCAGCCACAAGACACCATAGTGTAAGTCAGTAGGGCCCCTCGTGGACAGTGGTATCCCCCTTATATGACGGGGCGCTGCACTGTGCTTTCTCTAAGGCAGGGGTCCTCAAACTTTTTAAACAGTGGGCCGGAGGTAGAGCAGGTCGCACAGACATCGGGAGCGGTGCCCTCCAATAGGTAAAGTGAAGTGCGCTCCATGGCCTGGCCCGAGCTCCCCAGGATCTTCATTATAAATGCACGCCTGCCGGCGTTGTTGGGGGGGCCAGATAGAAGTGCTTGGCGGGCCGCAGTTTGAGGACCCCTGATATAAGGCATAAGGTTGTCCAGGCAAAACTTTTTTTTTTCTTCACTCTTTGTGAACTTTTTCTTGACCTGTTAACTTTCACACAGTAAATATTACGGCACAAACTACTATAAAGTTATCTGAAAGCATTTATTATCCCCCATGTTTTATGTTATTTTCATTGTTATACTGGTTTGCTCTATTACCCGTCTGTCTCCAAGTCACAATTTGCGAGAATTAAATAATTACTGGCATTTGCTTGTAAAAATAGCAGAATCCTGAATATCTGGATGTGTTGTAGGGCAGCGTGAACTTTGATGACATCCCTTCAATGTCACTGACACTTCTGTGTACTGAGAACACGCTCAACTCTGAAGCCATGAGGTAATATATGTACATAATACAAGGGGTCTCCATTGTTCCGGACCATCGTCTACCAGCCAGATTGTAAAATGGCTACAATGTATTTTCATTTTCCTTCTGGAGGACCCAGCATGTTCAGATGGCCTATGGATAACTTGCAATTCTTCACTTTACCTGTGGCGGCGCTGCAGGAGAATTACGGTATATACTTGCTTCTGGGTTTCTCTGTAGATGATTGATAGTGTCGGAGCAGCAGGTCATCCAGGTATCAAGATTAAAGGGGTTTTCAGGATTCCAAATACGTTTTTGCTAATTCTGTCAACCATTTATAATTACTATAGTACAAGACAAAGGTTGAGAGGATAGAATGGAGGTAGGTTTTCCCTGGTGTGGTATGGATCCAGTAGGTGGCGCTGCTTTGGCTACGGGTGTGGAGGCTGCATGGTCTGGTAGGCTATGTCCGCCAGTCAGTTGCAGTGAACACCTCTGCTTCGGCATTGGCTGACATATGACTAAATTCACTTCTACTAAATGCAACTCTAACCAGTCTGGTTTGACATGGACAGAGTAGGTGGCACCTAATACGAGCATTGCATGAGGGATGGAATAGACATTAAGCCTAGGCAGCACCCCCTACTGGATACACGCCAAGCCCAGGAGGACCTACATTTAATTCACTCCATCCTAGCACCTACTGGAAGTTAATGGGGCATGGTGGGGCAGGGGGATGTCTGACTATGGGCAGTATGTCAGAGAGGGAGACATTCTGACCCAAGAGGAAGGAGAGAAGAACAGGGGACAGGACTCTGAGATCACATGGTTGTTCTCAATAATATCTGCAGGGAGCAGAGGGAGAGACTTCCAGTTGGCACAGCAACCCATCCTAGAAAAAAACAGGGCACATTTTGATCATGTGACTTACTAAAGGAGAAAAGCAAGATAAGGAAGGATACCACTAGCAGGAATCTAAGGGTAAGTTCACACAGAGATTTTTGGTCAGGATTTTGAGGCCGTATCCGCTTCAAGATCCTGACCAAAAAGACGGCTCCCAATAAAATCAATGGAAGCCACTCAGGAGGGGTTTTTTTTTTCCAGGAGACGTTTCTTCCGGCTTCTGGAAAAAAGAAGCGAGTTGCTCATTCTTCAGGTGGACTGAAGACACTCCCTCCTCCCGACTAGGCCCATTGGGCCTAATCCGGAGCAGAGTGCGCGGCTGGATGCCGATGCAGTGCACTGGCTTTCAGTCACGGCTAACCGGCTCTTGGTCCGGAACCTGAGGCGGCCTCCGCCTCAGGTTCCAGACCAAAAAACTCCGTATGAACTTAGCCTAATACTAATGAGTGGGTGGTCTTTCAAGTAATATAATGAGGTATATTACACTTGCAGACTTTATTCTTGACATGGGGTAGGTGTTAATAGCTGAACCACATTTTTAATGGTCGTGCAATACTCTGCACCATTCATATCCACATAAGAATCTACCAATATATTAGGAGGAGGATTTAAGGAGTTAAAGTTTTCCGGTCACTTCAGGAACAGGAGCTTTTACTTCGTTTACAGTGTGAAACTAATAAAAGTCATACTTGAATACGTGTTGGTCGTTCCATTGCCAATTTTCCAATGTATTTATATGTGGCCCAGACTGTCAGCGGCAGGTGCCATCTTCTTTCAGAAAGTTCTGGGTTGTTACTCAGTCTTTATGAGAAAACACCCACCCATTGCTGTAAGTAACTCCCAATTCCCAGCTAATCTTGCACAACTTGGAAGGCGTTCGGTCCTACGCCTGGATCACGATCATAATACAATATCAGAGATGGAGAACACATACAGAAAGGAAAGAAGGCCCCGCAAGGATCGCAAGGTTTGGTGGAATCACGTCAATCCGTGCCGGCTCCGAGAGGCCAAAATTAGAATATTTGAGTAATATTGTATAGTGATCGATGACGCAAACGCTAAAAATAGCTGGTGCTGGGCTCAGACCAATATAATAATTTCCTTCCACAAGACAAATACCAGGCTGTAAAGGTTTATGGTCACCACAAATTAAAATTATATGGGTTTGTATAGTACTGACGCCCAAGACTAGCATAACCTTTCATAGGAATCACGACTCAAATTATCTGCAATTTCTACATTAATATAATAAAAAATTCACTAGTTCAATAACCCTGCACAAAGGGAACAATAGGTAAGGCCGTCACTTGTCGTATAGATGGCTATCTACCATTGAACAGGTTTCTAGGACCAGGAGGGGTAAAATTAAAGCGATTCTACCATTAAAATCACATTTTTTCTCGATCACACGTACGGTAGAAATAGCCTTAAGAAAAGCTATTCTTCTCCGCCGTTCGGTAGAAATCCCGGTTTTCGTTTGTATGCAAATGAGTTCTCTTGCAGCACTGGGGGCGGTCCCAGCACTCAAAAAGCACTGGGGGCGTCCCCAATGCTGCGAGAGAACTCTCCAGAGCCGCCTCCATCTTCTTCAGGACCAGCCTCTCTGCGCGTCTTCTTCTGGAGCTGGGTTCAAACTTCTAGGCCTCGGACAGATCCGACTGCGCATGCCCACAGGCCAGAAGAAAATAGTCACTTACACCAGTTTACTGTGTAAGCGGCCACAGAAAAATTGCCGCTTACACAGCTTACTATGTAAGCGGCCATTTTTCTTGTGGCCGCAGGCATGCACAGTCTGCTCTGCCGGAGTCCTAGAAGTCTGAACCCAGCTCCGGAAGAAGACGCACAGACAGGCTGTTCCTGAAGAAGATGGAGGCGGCATTGGAGAAGATTTCTCTTGCAGCATTGGAGACGTGCGTCCCCAGTGCTGTTTGACCGCTGGGGACCGCCCCCAGTGCTACGAGAGAACTCATTTGCATACAGAAAAAAACTGGGATTTCTACTGAACAGCAGCGCGGAGAAGACATCTAAAGGTAGGAGAAGAATAGCCTTTCTTATGGCTATTCCTACCGTATGTGTGCTCGAGAAAAAAATTTGATTTTAATGGTAGAATCCATTTAAGGAAATAGCTGCAGGTAAGTGTCAGTCTTAAGACATCTCTTCCAAGGAAGAATGAGTAACAAATAAGAAAAAAGTCAAATACTATTTTAAGATGTCTTATAAACTATTAATTTTACCCAGATTATGACAGAGAATTGTGCATTCGCTAGAGGTCGTAAGTAGATCTTCCAGTTACAGGGATATTCTCTGGGTGCCGAAATCTCCTCTTGCCCTGGGTCAAAGATAGATGGGTAGCTTAATGGCTTCTGACTACAATTATCATGTCAGTGTTTCTCTGGGGCACTGGAATAAGACGGAGAACTCAATGGCACATTTTAGTGAAACTTCTTCAACACAAAAAACAACAGAAATGCAAAAATAGGTGTTGTAAGATTGGCCGAAATAAGGAAAAACAAAAATTCTTCTGAAATTAAAAATTTCCCAGTAAATTTAAGCCCCTGTAAAATAGGGCCGACCACTTAATAAAAAAAATAAAAGTCTACTAAATCGGGGCGAACTTGCTGGCCGATTATTTCAATTATTTTGTCTCCATGTTGTCCTGTTCGTCAAGGCTCTTGGCTAAAGGATATGTCACTGACTGTACACTGATATGACAGGAACCAAAACCAAAATTTAGTGGCATGGTGTGGCATATAAATAGGGGGAGTGGCATGTAGAAAGGGGAGTGTCCTAAAATAATTGTTCACTAATAAGCGCCCAGCTCTACTATAGAGTAAAAAAATTCTACGCCATATTGGTCGGTGTCAGATAGGGGCAATGTAGCATCATCAGACACATATACGGCAGAGCTGAGCGCGGTTAGCAGCAGCAGATACTGAAGCCCAATGACCGAAAGCAACACTCTTAAAGACCATGCAAGGAAAGCAACGACCCTGAAGCCCTTTTCTGCCCATTTAAAAGGTAGATTTTTACAGGAATAGAGCCGTGGTCCTGAATAAGAAATACATCAATGTAAACTGTACCGACAGCCCACAAGGTACTGCGATTAGTTCATATCTCAATTTTGTGCTGACAGACTCGACTTAAGAATAAATGTTCAAAATATTTCGCCTGAAAAACCCCTTTAACCTTTATATTCCCACTTATTACCAGTTGTGGACAGAGGATTTCGAGCAGAATAAATTGATCAAGCCATCGATAATAGCCCTTTTATATCAATGGGATGAATCACTGTACAAGCAGGTAACATTACGGGCAATCTACGTCATCTGACTATGATGAGGTAAAGGGAAATTAAATTTTGGTCTTTGTCAACACCGTAAATGAATAGATAATCCATAATCAAATGTCATATGATGTCAATGGGGGCCATAGAAATGAATAACAAAATTTAGAAAAATAAGATTATAGGGAATCAAAGGTGATATTTATAGCAGTGAAAAGACGTACAGGGCAGATGTTAAACATAGCACAAAGGGGAGGGGGCAAATGATTAGAAATATTAGGATATGAAGTGATGTAAAAAAAAAAAAAAAAAAAAAAAAAAAGATTTGGGGCATATTCACATGCAACAGATTTTGTGCAACAGTTCCATTTATCTAAGCTGGGTTTGCAAAGGTTGAAAATTTCAGAATTACTTGAATATATAAACCACACATTTCTGCACTCTTGCACCAAGTTCGAGTCAGTAAGCTCTCAGATGGGCAGGGTTATTTGGCCGTAATATGGGGCAAACTTAAAGGGAGTCTGTCAACAGCGCCAGAACCTAGCAGCGGACAGCCTGACAAGCACCCTCATACCTTTATTTATGTGAATCTTGCCCAAATTTGCACAAAAATCTATGCTATGTAGGGAAGTTAACTCAGTCGAAGCAGTGGTGCGGACCCAAACAGTCAAGACAGGGACACAAAATATGTAGCAAACCAGTTTATTTAGAAGGAAAAACAGGGAAAAAAAAAACTTAACTGCAGTAAACGTAAATGGCGTTTATCGCATGGTATTCGACCAAATGCCTACTCGATAGAATACTACTCGCTCATCTCTAGTTATCAGTTCTGTTTAGTTGGTTGCTCAGACGAGCAGGGCTTTTTTTAATTTTGTCTGACTGAAAACCTAACTAGACATGTATAAGTATGCATGATGGCAGAGATGAAATGACGTCTGACTGACGCATTTCAGGGCGTTATTGTAGCCCCTTAATCATAGTCAGACTATGATTAAGGGGCTACAATAACGCCCCGAAACGCGTCAGTCAGACGTCATTTCATCTCTGCCATCATGCATACTTGTATTTGATTTTATGGAGCGGCTCATGCTCCGGAAAATTTTTTCATAATAAAAGTTACGTTTTATACAAAGGAATAGATGCTGGATTTTTTCAATTCATGGACGCTTGTACTTACACCTTGGGCTGAGAGGCCGAATTTTCCGAGCACCTTCCTTTCTCCATAAGGTAATGGACATTTTTTTCTTTTTAAATCAGAAGATCTGTGGGTGAGCTGACATATGTTATTTATTGAAATAACTAGACATGTGGCTTACTACCAGCCACAAAACAGGCACAATACTGTCTCACCGGACTCAGGGTTACAGGACAGAACCACACACCTCCTTTCACCTCATGGCACTGCAATACAAGAGCTGCAGGATCTGCAGCATTTTATGGGTCAGTAATGAGCCCAGGATCTACACCTGGGCTGAGACCTACTCCAGATCTGCCCTGGACCACACATGTCAGAAACCTGGCAATGACACTTCTGGACTCCAGCACTCTGCCTGTCACCTTCTCACAGCTATTAGAATAAAGTCATTTGGGGGAGTGGTAGAACCTCAATGGGTTTGGTTTCCAGCTTGGTTTCTCGGAAGAAAACTGCATCAATCTCCTACCCCTGCATTTAATGGACATCCTCTCTGATTTCCTGGCGGGTGACAGAGCTTGTGAAGCATGCAAAATCCTCCCAGCATCAGAGGGAATATTGTATTGCCAACAATCATCCACAATGCACATGCCTGACCCTCTAGCCACAATGCACATGCCTGACCCTCTAGCCACAATGCACATGTCTGGCTGCTACACACCATTACAACCAGATAAACAGTGACCTGGTTAGCTAAAAGGATGTGTAGATAGATGCAAGGATCGATACACAGCCAGGCAGGTGCTTGGGTGGATAGATGCACAGATCGCCGAAAAACTCTTCCGCCTACACAGCTGACATTTTACAATGCAAGTCATAGTTTCTTATGCCATATCTATTTCTGGTAAAGCTCTGTGACATCAAATATGGCCGATCACAGCATCCCATGGTATAAACTATAATTACACAGAATAGAGAAGCGGGCATGTACTGCTATATAAATAGGCCGTTTTGCTTTTCAGGAAACCAGGGTGACAAATCCTGGGAGTGGAATCTAAGAGACCATGTTCCAGATCGGGGTGGTACCAATATAAAAAAGGGGCTATGTAAAGACAAAGTGACATAAGGCGAAACCCAAGATGGGACTACGCGGACCCCCAAAAGGTCAGAGTCACGGAAATATAATAAAGGAAATAATATAAACTTTGGTGCAAATAAATATTTGCTACAAACCTTGTAACACATAGTAAGCAAATTCTTGGGGGTTGGAATCATACACTTCAGTTAACTGAAGATCAGCAGGGGTTCTGACACTAGGAACCCCCACAGATCAGCTGCTTGAAAACGGTGTCACTTCTGCTTCACAAGTACATGTGACATGATGTTCATCGGTAACATGACCTGCTTTACAGCTCAGTCCCATTTAAGTACTTATGAGCTTATCTGCAATACCAAGTGCAGCCGCTATCTACTAAACATAGGGCGCTATTCTTGGTTTTGTTTCAAGCAGCCACAGCGTGCCGCAGCCTTTTCATGCAGATCAGTGGGGTCCCGGGTCCACAATAACAACACAAAAAAAAAAAGGAGGTTTTCTGCAAAGTGCGGCCCTTTCACCACCTCCACCAATTTAAGTTCTTAGTGTGTATTAATAGGCACCACTCCACTGATTCCAGCACAGTTGGAATTTTATCTCCCACCGTTCCTGAGCACTAAGTGCAGTCAGTTTTGGTATCTGATACATTATTTAAGCTCTGTAATGTCATGTGGGCGGTCTCAGGCAGGGGGTGTGACTCAGAGCTCCAATCAGAGCCAGCCAGTGTCAGAGCTCAGGATCACACCCTGCCTGACACCGCCCAGCTAACAGTACAGAGCCTAAATAGTATATCAGGCACCAAAACTAACAGCATTGATTGCTTGGGAATGGTGAGGGCTAGAGAAAAAATTCCAACTGTACTGGAATCAGTGGAACAGTGACTATTAACTGATGTAAAGATCTGGACTCGGCAGAGCTGGTGAAAGGTTTTCTAGAGGTTTCATTGTCCACAGACTCATAGGTGGCCTGGATCTAAGCACGAAAGGTATCCGTGGTCCTTGGCTATCCTTCTCAGATACATAAACTACACCATAAAAAAAGACGAATATAAATGATAGCGTTTTGATAGATGGGAGGATGGATGAAACAGATCACAGACTTTACATGGAGGTCGTGGTCAGGGTGACCACTATTTGTCCTCACTCTAGAAACTTCCAATCTGGACCCCCAGTGATGTGTGAAGTCCGAGCTTTCCCGAGCCAGCAATGACAGGCACAGTATCACTTTGCGTTGTTTAGTCTAAGTTTAATAATCACCCAGTGCATGCTGGGATAGGGTGTCTGGGGATCGTCACAAGCGCTTCTCATTGCAAGAATATTCTTCATGCTTCATGGCAAGAATGGAGAGACGGATTCCTTCTACCCTCCCGGGAAAAGTGATTTGGTTACTGCATTTTATTATTATTTTCTAGCAGCTCCAGCAACAAATGTGAATAGTCGATCCCCCTGTTTGTATCAGTTTACGTTCCGCTTCACAGTCTTCTAGCATTAGTGTCTAAATGAATTGCAGACAGACATCCAGCGCGGTGCGTTTAATTGGATGTGTACAACAACTGTACCATTACAAGGAGATGTAAAAGGGGTTAAGGCGCTTAATCCTCCTGTGACAAGAGGAATGGAGTAACCCCAGCAGCTGAGCAATGCTCCCGATGCTCCTTGGTTTGGGCAAGGAGACACAAAGTCCAGACACTTGTACTCGGTCTGAACGCGGTGTCCCTTAAAGACGTGAAACTAAAGCGAGTCCCCGTCAGTTTATGTCCCAAGACTAAGAGCTTATCGGAAAACAGATGAAAAATTTCTGGACCTGGTCGATCCATTGTCATACATGGAACGATATATTAAGTCACACAAAACTTGGCCCCCGCAGCTCTCTGATGACATAACGCTGATGACTTCTCTGTAAGGCTTGACAATGGCGTGGAAGTCTCCTGTAGCCGTGGTCACATGCCAACCTAAACCAAAAACACACTGCTGCTTCTGGCACGCTCCTCGCTAATGTAATGTCACTGGCCAGAAAGCGAGACAGTATGCAACAGCTCCGAGTCGCCACTGGGTGTCAGAAGATTGATGTCTTACTGAAAGAGCGGCAAGAGGCAAGGAGATGAAGAAAAAGGATGACATGTGAGAACTCCGAGCCCAGAACCACCATCGGTTGTAACGTGAGCAGTATGAATGGTATATGAGGAAATCTCCAGGGGAGGGCAAAGATTTATTATAGTATTCTGAAGAGAAAAAAAAATTACATTCTGTAAAGAATAAATACAATAAAATTTTCATTTTACAATTTTTTTTAAAAAAAGGCAAACTTTACACACCGGATTGGTGGATTTTCCCGCAGTAGTCACATGCTGTAAACCCAATCACTGGCCTCAACGGTCTCTACCAACGTGACCCTTGAGACCGGTACGTTACCAATGTCGGTGAACCTGAAAATTCAACGTGTGATGAACAGTGCCAAAATAAGAACTAGAACCCAGCTCGGTGAAGGCAAGCTTCCTCTCTGAAGGTTTCCCGACTCCCCTGAGCTTTGATCCTATCCAATTTTTGGCAAAGAACAATGAAATTCTTCAATGAAGATGAAATTCTTGTGTGCACGCCGCCCTATAGCAGCAAAGAGAGTCCATATTACTTCTTTAGGCCCTGCACAGACATCAGAAAACGAAGAGGCATTTCCAACAGACTTCTTCCTTAGATTCATATCCGTTTTCCACCTACGGCCCCTGCACAGTATTGGCTTTCTGCTGCTGACTGGGCCCAGATATTATTCACTTCATCACCAGGGAGTCTTGAGATACAGAATAAGTGGCAAGATCGAGCAAAACGAATGGGAGGAAGAATCAGGAAAGAATATGTTGCCGATTGGTGGGGTGTCCTTCTGTCGGACCCCCAATAAATCCAATATTGAGGATAAGTCCACAGTACAAAAATTCCCTAGGGGCCCATAAAACGCCTTTAAGTCTCCATACACCCAATGAGTTCCTTCTATAAGTAGTGCCCCAAAGTAAATAAGGAAACAAAGGTAAAAAGAAATATTTATTACCAACACCAAGAACAGAAAAGCCAGTCTGCGACCTTTGGAGCAGGATACAGTAGTTTATAGAGCGCAGCTACTGGGACATCCACAGGACGACATGAACAAAATCTGACGCCATCTGTACATGGAAGCCAATAATATAACGACAAACCTACAATGTAGAAAGTCCAGAACACAGGACATTCGTTTTCTTACTGAACAAACTAAGACAATGGCAGAAACGAAGTAGAGTGTGCATACAAAATGTGGTCTGATATACAGCACCCCCATGGATCCCCTATTAGAAAAGACAGGGGTCTGACACACAGCACCTTCACCAATCAGCTATTTAAAGACACAGTGGTCTAACATATAACCTCCTAAAACGTGCAGCTGTTTGAAGAGACAGAGGTCTGACACACAGCACCCCCACCGATCAGCTATTTGAAGAGACTGCAGAATTCAGTGCCGTTACTTCTTCACTGCTCAAGCCTATAACATTATACACAGGTTACACTTGTTATTGCAGCTCAGCCCCAGTCACATGAAATGGTCTGAGCTGTACCCCGGCAAATGATGAACGAATGGGCTGTCACTGGCTTATGAAGCATAGCTCACCTATATGCCACTGCCATTTGAAACAACTGATCCACGGGTTCCTCAATTTACCACCCATCAATGTAGATGATCTGTCCCAAGGAAAGGTCACCAATATTTAAAGGGATCCTATCACTCAAACAAAATTTTTTTCTAGGTACCACGTCGAAAAAGCCTTAAGAAAGGCTAGTCGTCTCCTACCTTTTGTCATCATCTCCGCGTCGCCGTTCGCCTACAATCCCGGTTCTTGTCGGTATGCAAATTAGCTCTCTCGCAGCACTGGGGGCGGGCTCCAGCGCTCAAACAGCACTGAGGACGTCCCCAGTGCTGCGAGAGAACTCTTTCCAGCGCCACCTCCATCTTCATCAGCAGCGTCCTCTTCAGCCTCTTCTTCCGGCGGTGGCTTGTAACTTCTAGGCCTCGGGCAGAGCAGACTGCGCATGCCCACAGGCCATGAAAAAATGGCCACTTGCACAGTATTGTAAGCAACACCCAGAAGTGACCACATACAAAACATTTCTATTTCCATATACCTAACAGTAAAGTAGTTTTCAGAAATTCCTTGAAATCTCAGAAAACACTAACTCTATATTCACACTAGATTTCATTGTGTACACGCATTTGCGTATTATCTGATTTGCTCCAGGTAGTGCTAACACACTGGATGGAAAAACACCTTTAATACAAATTGGCAATTTGCTAATTTTAAACGTGCCTGGAAAAAGAAAATCTAATATGTTGCAAAATTCTAAAACAACGAGAGCTATGAAGGTAGCCAGAAATCACAGAGTTCTCCTCAAGCGGAGCTGAGGGGGGAATCATCGACGCCAACATCACACTCATTATATGCCGTCTCAGTGAGCTACTGAGTCACTGGAACAATCATGGGCACAGTGCGAGGAACGAGTTCAGCGGCAGGCCAGCTTGACAGCTGCCGAAACACAGAGCAGTCGGATCATCAACGCCAACAACACGCTCATTATATGGCATCCCAGGTGAGATGTCGGAACAATCACAGGCAAGGCGCAAGGAACAAGTTCAGCAGCAGGACAGCTTAAGAGCTGCCAAAACGCCAGAGCAGGGCAATCATCGACGGCAGCAATTTTCTGAATATAGGCAGATCATCGACGCCAACAACACGCAGACAAAGTCGTGGGCAGAGTCTAGAATTATAATATATATACATACATACATACATATATATATATATATATATATATATATACACACACACACACACACACACAACAAAAATGGTTAAGACTGCACATTCCAGTGTGAACAGGTGCTTACTGCAAAGCAATATGCAAAAATACTAAAAATTGCAGGGCACCCCGCACACAGCACAAGGGCACGTGAAAACCCTACAGGGCAATGCTAGTGTAAAAACACCTAACATGCTATATAATATAATATAGAGGTACTTGGTTATACAAATTTGATCAAACAGTATGGAAGCCCTGCACCTGCCACGACAAGGCAACCTCATTTAGATGGGAACCTACACTAAACAGACATACCTCTCTTGGACCTGGACAAGTCTACAGTGCAACCAAAGGGTGAGTAGGGTCCAGAGCACACTCTACTTCAAACTAGCCTAAGGCACATGGGGGAAGTGATATATATACTATATCAATTGGATAAACCTGTGCAATTGGATGGGAATGCTAGTCAAAACGTGGAGGTCGCCTTGTCGTGGCAGGTGCAGGGCTTCCATACTGTTTGATCAAATTTGTATAACCAAGTACCTTTATATACTATAGCATGTTAGGTGTTTTGACACTAGTATTGCCCCTTAGGGTTTTCACATGCCCTTGTGCTGTGTGCGGAGTGCCCTGCAATTTTTGATCTATCTATCTATCTATCTATCTATCTATCTATCTATCTATCTATCTATCTCACACAAAGCAAAACAAAAAGCAGATTTGAAACCACCACTCGTGATATCAGAATTTACATCACCAAAGACCCAGTGGCCTTACCGTATACTGCCATGAGGTCAGTTATAGTGTCTGTATTACGCAAATCGGAATGTAATGAGGAAATATTCTGTGACTTTTTTGCAGGTATGACAGTGCAAAGTGCAGCTAAATTGCTTTGTTCTCGTGCTCTAGGAGTTCATCCTCGCTTTTATGCCAGGAGTCCATAAACATCAATGCTAACCTTTCTTCCTGTGTATAACAGGGTCTGAGGTACGCTGCTACAATTTATTCTGCTGAGTAATGAAGAAGGTGAGAGGTCGACGTGAAACAAGAAACAAAAATGAACATATGCAAAAAATTGTTCACATCTATGGGCGTCTGACCCATAAAGCCGAACAACTAAAGTTCGCCACAACCAAATTCGGTTGGATATTTTTTGGCTCTGTTGATTTGTTGTTACTCTTTCGTATATGGGCAAAAATGATAGAGCTGTGGACTATTAGTACATTGTGGGCATGTGTCTGTATGACTAACACCTACTAAGGTAGCCCAGAAGCCAAGTGGCCCCACAGGTCACCCACAACACGAGAGGTGGATACCTTTGATATCCTGAGACTGGCTGGCAATCTGTGCATTGTGCCCTCTAGTGAGCTGGAGTGAAAATTTATAATACACAGCCTTCCACTGTCAAAAAGGAGAACATTACAGTAACCTTTTTGTTCCCAAAATAGCACTTGCTCAGCAGTACATATTCAAGATCCTATGCCAAAACAGCGGCATCATTGATACGCGAGGGGCTCCGATGCAGGTGGGAAAGTGGTCGACTCTTTTTCTTGTTTGTGTGCTTGGCACAGTCGTCTTTCCAAACATTTGTTATCGATGAATGGTATCGGACTAAAATCTACTACAAGTGGCCGGCTTTATATTTCCCCAGAGGTTTTCAAGAGGTTGTGCTACAGAGACGGCCAGGTCTCCGCAGGTGCTGAAGCAGATTCTGTACGTTGCAGAGCAACTGGTAAAATAGATCATCAGCAGACTACAACGGGTTGTGGATTTTCCAATCTGGAGTATGGCGTATGGCGAGTCTAGAAGAGTTGGTAGTTTGGCCTACCATCTCCACAGTCCTGCCTAATGTGAACATGTCTGTGCTGGTCCAGACAGCTCTACTTTACATAGGTTTCGACACAGGAGTGTTGGCGACATGCTTGCTCTGTTCAATCGCTAAACCCAGTCCCATGACAGCTATCTGAAGTTACATCTATTCTCATTTACAGCAAACAATTGTATTTTATTCTTCTAGCTACTGACCCCCCCCCCTCCCCACCATGCAAACAAAGAGTACCGAGCAATTGTCATGGCCAGTGAAGGTGCTCATGCCCACCATTTTGGTGCTCCTGATAAACCAAAACATACCATAACAGGGTATCAGTAAAAACAGAGGCTCATCCTGCAAAAAATAAGCACTCTCAGTTCCGAGATGGAAACTTTTAGTACAGGAGTTAAATTATGATGATGCAAGGTATATTATATTTTAAATAAAGGTTTTAGGTTCTCGGGGCAACACGGTGGCTCAGTGGTTAGCATTGTAGCCTTGCAGCGCTGGAGTCCTGGGTTCGAATCCCGCCAGGAACAACATCTGTAAGGAGTTTGTATGTTCTCCCTGTGCTTGTGTGGATTTCCTCCCATTCTACAAAGACATACTGATAGGAAATTTTTTTTTACATTGTCATCCCTATATGGGGCTGACAATCTACATGAAAAAAATAAAAAAAAGTTTTTAGGTTCTAAACTTAACAGTAAAAAAAATATAAGAAAAACTATATAGAGTGAAGGCACAAAAAATGGCACAAGTGTTTTATCTCATTTCTCCCAACTATAATAGATTTTCCAATACATATTATAGAATGTTAAATGGGGCCATTAAAGAACACAACTTGACCTGCAAAAAACAAGTCCTCATGTCAATAGAAAAGTAACACAGTTAAAGGGGTTGTCCCATCACAAGGATCCTATCTATACTGCTTGTTAATGTGACTGTAAGACTTTTGCTAAATACAATGCTTCAGTAAAACTGCTTTGTCTGTCCACTATCTTACTTTATTCAATTCATTGTTGACACAGCCCTGACTTATCTGCTCAAAAGTCAAGTGATGTATCTGCTGCTCTCAGGGGGGAGGGAGGAGGGGCTAAGTGCAGGGTGCGAGCCTGTGTCTCTAGCTATTCCTGTGTCTACACCACGTGACCTTCCTGCTCTCAGATAGGGGAGAGGAGCTGCTTTCATTTCTGAACTCGTCTTCTGTTCTCCCAGTTATCAGGCTAGCTAATTCAATTGTGTTCATTATGGCAGAGACAGGCAGTCTCTGTATGTAACACAGAATGGAGTTGCTCCTGCCTGTACTTCATAGTCCAATATTGTGCATATAGTGTTGTTTGAGGACCTTTGATGACATCACAGGCCCTTCAGCCGCCCCATAGGATCACGCTATGTGGTGGGCGGAGCTTCACACTAATTTGGGGGTGGTGCTAAATATGCAGGTTGCATATGAAACCCCGCCCACAAAATGAAACCAAAACCAGGAAGAAAGATTTTACAGCAGTGAAGACATGGGAATACACCTTTAAGTATCCTGACTGTGAACTGGAAAACCCAGTCTGTACAATGGCTATATTCCCTGGGCCAAACGCAACGTGGAGTCCTGGACTTGAATAAGCATTAACCACTGAGTCCCTGCCCACATGCAGCTCTACTGTCCCATATTGTATACAGGATATATAACAGCTTCAGGGTACATGGACTTTTACCATCGTATATCACTATGGAGTTCAGGTTTCCCGACTGGCCCTTGTGCAGGAGGCCTTATGACTCTTGGAAGGTGAGGATTAAGGGTCCGTTCATACGGAGTAAGGTGGCGCTGATTCAGGCACGATAACTCGTGTAAGAATCAGAGCTGAAAAAAAAAAAAAGACTCCCATTGACTTCAATGGGTTCCTTCTCCTGCGCGGAACACATTCAAATCAATGGATTAAAAGGCCTCCCATTGATTTCAATGTGTTCCGAACGGAAAACGGGACCCATTGAAGTCAAGGGGAGGCCTTTTTTTTCAGCGCGGATTCTTACGCGAGTTATCGTGCCAGAATCAGCGCCGCTTTACTCCATGTGAATGGACCCTAAAAAGGGTAAACAAATATAAACACAATAATTTCCATGGTAAGAAGGGGTGAAAGATCAGTCGTGCCTTGGAGTCACGCTTCTATAAGTAAATTGCCATGGAGTAATAAACTATGTATGGAGCACTATGTACCGTATATAGCACGTCAACTTACTGTAATAGTAACATCATATTAGACACAACAATCACGTTTTACTTTTTTTTTTTTTTTTTACAAGATCTCCACCCTCTGCAATAAACTTACATCGGGTGTGCCCCATTAATGACCCACAAGTACTACAGGCGGTGACATAGACGTGACATGGGGGAGGGCAATTTTTGGTGCTCCTGCCCTTGATAACCAGATGTACGCTCGGACGTTGCCCTTTCACGGCTTTTACAAGAAAGAACACACACAAGAGTAAAGGTCACACACTTACTTGGCGTCTAACCTTTGAACTTTCACACAGATACAAACATATACTTGAGGGTGAAGTTAGAGAGGTCGTGCATTATTGAAAGGTCAATACAAATAAAATAAAAGTAGGGAAAAAATAAGAACCGAGCAAGCTGAAGAAGAAGAATAAAGCCGGCAGCTGACCTAGTGCAAGGGCAGCCCAAGACACCGCCAATGGCAGAGGTCACATGACCTGGAGCTGTTGTATTTCTGCATGCCCGATCCTATGTCTCAGGGTGAGGTCAGACATGGAGGGGTCCGGTAAGGACATATGTCCCTCTCCTTATACAAATAAACTTGCTATGTATACTTTGGCCCAGTTCACTTCTTCACATGGGTTTCCATTCGGGGTCCCCAATGGAAACCTAATCTGCATACAAGAGCGATTACCTAAGGAAAGCCGCAGACCCCATAGACTGTAATGGGGTCCGTAAGGTTTCCGCTCAGTTCCTGCACAAAAAATGTGGAGAGAAAAGTGATATTTGCAGGACCTTTCTCTCCATGTTTTTCATGCAGAGAGGGGAACGGAATGGCCCGAACCGGGTCTTACTTATGCAGATTTTGGGGGCCTCCTGCTATCATATGTGAATGGACTCCATTGAATATCCATACCAACCCATACCACTACTACAGAAATGAAAGGGGTTGTAGAACACCCTAAATGTTTTTGATCCTGTTGATAAGGCACCAGTATCTGATCAACTGCGGGTCCAACACCCAGACCCTTCACCGATCAGCTGATCCAGCTACCAGTAACTATATACAGGGTATACAACTGTAAGTGGGGCTGCAGTTCCCCAATGCTACCACTAGAGTATATAGCTATAGCTGCGACTTTGCTCACCCATATACACTGTATTCAGATTCTGGAAGCCAGATTAGGTGATCGGTGAAGGGTCTGGGTGTTGGAGCCCACTGATCAGATATCCTGTGGATAGGTCATGAGTATCTTAAGCACTTGGAGCCTTAGACAACCCATTTAACTATGTTAACTAAGACCCATATTATGTCTAGAGGTCTGTCTGCCAAACTTGTTAACCATCTAATATGTATTGGGGCCTGAAGACTCTTCCGTAACAGCAGACATGAAAGGAAAGTTTTGGGAATGTTGTTCAACACGTCTGATCCTTTTCTACCTACTCCCTTGTCCCTATGGAGAACACATGAAACTTGGCAAAGCGTGCACGTGTATTGGGGGAGTTTGGAGGGATAGCAGCAGGTAAAAAAGCAATTGGATGAAAGTTACCTAATGTGAAAGACCAGTGTTAGGCCGGGTTCAGATAGGGTTTTTGGGCTGGATTTTGATGCGGAATTCGCGTTATCATCACCCCTGGGTCTCCGATTATTATACTCTGGGGTCTGAGACTCTAGGGTATAATAATTGTACATGGGTGTACAATGGGGCAATAACAGTGTGTGCAGGAGCCACTATGGGGATAATACTGTGTGAAGGGACCATTATGTGGATAATACTGTGTGTAGGGGTCACTATGGAGTAATAATGCTGTGTACAGGGCCACTATGGAGATAATACTGTGTGCAGGGGTCACTATGGGACATAATACTGTGTGCAGGGGCCACTATGTGGATAATACTGTGTGTAGGGGTCACTATGGGACATAATACTGTGTGCAGGAGCCACTATGGGACATAATACTGTGTGTAGGGGTCACTATGGGACATAATACTGTGTGTAGGGGTCACTATGGGGAATAATACTGTGTGTAGGGGTCACTATGGGGCATAATAATGTGTGAAGGAGCCACAATTGGGGATAATACTGTGTGCAGGGGCCACTATGGAAATAATACTGTGTGCAGGGGTCACTATGGGACATAATACTGTGTGTAGGGGTCACTATGGGACATAATACTGTGTGTAGGGGTCACTATGGGACATAATACTGTGTGTAGGGGTCACTATGGGGCATAATACTGTGTGAAGGGGCCACAATTGGGGATAATACTGTGTGCAGGGGCCACTATGGGGCATAATACTGTGTGAAGGGGCCACTATTGGGGATAATACTGTGTGCAGGGGCCACTATGGGACATAATACTGTGTGCAGGGGTCACTATGGGACATAATACTGTGTGCAGGGGCCACTATGTGGATAATACTGTGTGCAGGGGCCACTATGGGGATAATACTGTGTGAAGGGACCACTATGGGGCATAATACTGTGTGTAGGGGTCACTATGGAGTAATAATGCTGTGTACAGGGCCACTATGGAGATAATACTGTGTGCAGGGGCCACTATGGTGGATAATACTGTGTGTAGGGGCCACTATGGGACATAATACTGTGTGCAGGGGCCACTATGGGATATAATACTGTTTACAGGGGCCACTATGGGGCATAATAGAGCGTGCAGGAGTGCGGGGGGACGCCACGGGGCCCCACCGGTCCTAGTTATGCCACTGCAAATGACCATCTACTATGATGGCTACACCTGTGATTATGAAACTGCATATAAAACTGAAAAGTGTGTAAATGGGATTGTATATAAGTGGCTAGTTTTGCCAAATACATAAACATGAAGGGCACAAAATGCTATGGCTACTGTGAGCTTGGCCTAAGAAACACCTTTAAATGTTTCCTGAAATGAAAGGGTTACAAGTGCGGCTTTGGGGATATTTCAAGGTTTCAAACAAAAATTGCACAAACCGATGGTTTGCATGTTCTGCGTTTTCCTTGCAGGGGCCCAGATCTATAGCTTGTTTGGATACTCCTCCTTGGTCTTTCTACGGGGCTCATTTCAGTATCTATTTGGACAAGTCCTTTGTAATGTATCCTAAGGCTAGCCGGATGGCTAATGGAGGTGTACCCCGGGGACTGTCACCTGAACCAAACTGTGGCCATTCTGTCCATACATATCATTTCAACAATCTGCACACAAAGTAGCTGCAGAGCCTTCACTATAGGTAAAAAGGGAGAATACTATTTGATTGAAAACATGGCTGACCATGTCAATCCCTTTTTGGCAGCTTCTAGACACTGCCAGTCAGGATATCGAGAAACTGTGTACATAGCTGGTGAAAGTTGTCAATGACCAGGTCAAGAAAGTACAACCTATATACTCAAAAGCAAGCCAACCCCCTAAAGCCGGGTATACACATTAGACTTTTTGATCACAGGCCAATGATCGGGAATGTTAATACTGAAATTCATATCTAACGTTATTATCATACAATACTAACAGAAGGAGTAAAGCTGTGTGCATGTGGAGACTGAGCGTCTGCGAGCTTCTGGTGGCTGATAAGTGACGTGACCGTGTGTATGGCAGTTCTAATAGGAGTGAAAGACTTGCAGGCTTCTGTTGGCTAATGCAGCTCATTTTTTTGGGAATACTGTATCTCAGGAACAGTACGCCCTAGGTTTCCATTATTCGGATCTGCCCCCCATAGACTATAATGGAGTCTGCACGGTTTCCGCCTGAAATCGATGGAGAGAAAAGTGCTCTCGGCCTATTTTAAAGGGATCCTATCATTAAAATGCAATTTTTTCTGACTAACACGTAGGAATAGCCTTAAGAAAGGTATTCTTCTCCTACCTTTAGATGTCTTCTCTGTGCCGCCGTTTGGTAGAAATCTTGGTTTTCTTTGGTAAGCAAATGAGTTCTTTTGCAGCACTGGGGGCGTCCCCAATGCTGCAAGAGAAAACTCCAGCAACGCCTCCGTCTTCTTCTAGGCCTTGGGTAGAGCCGACTGTGCATTTTCGGGCCACATGGGTTCAAACTTCTATGCATGTGCACTCGGCTCTGCCATCGGGCCGAACCAACTGCACATGCCCGCAGCCATTTTCTTGTGGCCTCTTACCCCAGCTTACTGTGTATGCGGCCGCAATAAAAATGGCCTCGGGCATGTTCCCGAGGCCCGACGGCAGAGCCGACTGTGCACGCATAGAAGTTTGAACCCAGCGCCGGAAGAAGACACGGAGAGGGGCCGTTCCAGACGAAGATAGAGGCGGTGCAGGAGATTTCTCTCGCAGCATTGGGGACGCCCCCAGTGCTGTGAGAGAACTCATTTCCATACCGAATAAAACCGGGACTTCTATGGAACGGCGGTGTGGAGAAGACATCTAAAGGTAGGAGAAGAATAGTCTTTCTTAGGGCTAGTTCACACGTGGGCAAAGGGGAGGTTTTTGACAGCGGAATTCGCTTCAAAAACCTCTCCTTTAACATGGTGGTCTATGTAGACCACTAGCTTTTTTTTTCCTCCTAGCGTTTTCCGCCTGAAGAAGCGACATGACCTTTCTTCAGGCGGAAAACGCCTGAAGAATTGCATAGAAGTGAATGGGAGGCGAAAACCGCGCGGTAAAAAACCGCGCGGTTTTTTGCACACAAAACCGCGCGTTTTTTGCAAAAAACCGCGCGGTTTTCGCCTGCAGTTTCTATAGCACATATAGGAAAAAAAACCCTAGCGAAAACCGCTAGCGAAAACCGCGTCAAAAACCTCGTCAAAAACCGCGTGGAACGCAAAAAACAGCGTCAAAAAAACTCCTCGAGGTTTTTTACCTCGCACAAATAAGCTAGGCGGTTTTCACGTGTGAACTGACCCTTAAGGCTATTCCTATGTATTAGTGAGAAAAAAAAAATTAGCATTTTAATGATAGAATCCCTTTAAGTAGAAGACTGCACAACACTCTCTGCCACATTCAGTTACAAAATGGAAGACCCAAATAAGGGGTCCACTGGGCTCTGTGTGTAACCGCTTTGGTGGTCTGTATGTAATATATAATAAAAAACTAGAATTATTATGTGAGTTGGAAGGTCTCACGGGCCCAGCACAAATAACGCCTGTGCCTATGAATTTACTTTAGTTAGTCCGGGCTGCAAAAGGGACAGGTATAGGACCTGCACTGAGCTAATACACGGACCTGAGGTAATATGGGGCCACAGCGCACCGCCAATACACACAGTCATGTTTTTGAAGCCTGAGGCAATAAATGATATATAACTGACCGACAAAGGCTGAACTTGATAGACCCGTAACTCTTTTTTCAACCTATATAACGTGGGACACCGCAGCCTGTAACTATGCTCCCGAACATCTGTTATGATCATTCATATAGGGGCCACATATCTGCCAAGTGTCTGTACGGCTCCACATGACCAAATGCATTTGACTCTTTATAACGTCATAGCAGAAATTCTTAAACAATGAGAATTTGACTTCTGGCTATAGCGAAGTTTGTTCAAGCAGAAAATATAACTTTGGCAGGCTCTAATAATATTGTACTGCCTATTACACATCTGCATTATATGTATGGAAGAAAAAAAAAAAGGCGCCCTAACATACAAAATAAAGAGCTGGTACCGAAAAGCCCGACATTAATCAAAAGCATTGAGCGTTTCCAATGCACATAGCCTCGGAGCTGTCTTACAAACGCAGGTCAGACAATACCTCACCGGCGAGATCTGGTTTCCTTTTGACTAAATGAGAAGGAATGCTAATAATTAACCACCCAAGTGGCAGAAATTTCACAAGATTTTCGATACTTTGTGGCTTCAATTGTTGTGGGAATTGAGCATTTCTTCTAGAACAGATTTGAGAGGTTGGCTGCGTCTCTTCGCGAGATTGATAGGGCCGTGAAATAATATCGGGCGCTCTAATTTCTTTTCTTCGTATAATGAGCATAGATAAGGCAACGTTAACCGCTCGAAATCCTTCTTCGTACTAAGGGTGGAAATTCCATTAAGGGCCCCCCCATGAGGACTTGTCAAGCAATTAGTCTATGTAATTAGGTCGATCATTAATTTAGGAAAATCTAATCTACATGGAAGCCCTCCGAGTCTTACCTGCCATGACAATGCCAGCCGGACTGGTAGAGAGACATACTAATGTAATTTATCATGCAGATGACGGTCCGCCTGGTTTTTGGCACGTCTGCCCCCCCCCCGATCAGTGATCTGCGTATAAACAGAAATCTAAAATCGAGTCTATAAACATCTAGATAGAGATCTATACTGTATATATAATTACCAGGCAGAGTCCATAACCCTGTTTTGACTGGCAAAGCGACAGGCAAGCATTATTTAGATTGGGGATAATGAATAGTAATGAGGAACGCTCCAAATTATTACTGATCGATGGAAAAGAGCCACAAAAATAACAGAATGAGAAATTATTCATACGGTTCTCCGATGCTTAATATTGATGGACACAATGCAAGGGCGAGTCCACTGCAAGTTATTGCTTTGCTAGCACAAGTGACTGGACAAGGCCGGGTAGGGTTGTACACTAGATGGATCTCATACATATATACTACATGTAGCCAATGGTGGTTAAGGAACTGCAAGGAGGTACTACCATGTAGGTACTGCGTGCCCTAGTATGGGGGAGGTATCCGGGATCAATTCTTTTTGGATTGTTCAGATTAGACCTGGGTTAGGCCTCCAAAATTACGGCACAGCATTATGGTCAGTGGGGACAAACCACTAAGACCACCAAAGCTCCTGAGTGGCCCAGTTTAGTGCTAGACACTTATTTTTATAGGACTATTTGGGGCATTAAGTCAGTCCTATTTGGGACTCACCGATCCAAATGGCCTCATGTTCAGGCTATCTTATGTGCAAAATCTTGGGCGCATTCGTAGTCAAGCCAAGGTTTATGTCCAGAGCTTCAGTGAAGAGCCGAGAATACCATAGATGTGAATTTAGGTGGTGAGAATCTCTAGTTAAATACAAAGGGATACGGCTATAACCCCCCTCGCCACCCAAAGGGGTTCTTGATGCATATTTTTGCAAAACCACTTATACACAGTCCAGTCATATTAATGTGACCACCACCTACTTTTGACATCATTGTTAAATAACCAATCGCAGAAGGCACGTGTTATCAGCCATCTGGGTGCACTCATCATTGTGGAAGGCACGATGGAGCAACACAAGTATGCATCTATCCTTGCGGACCATGTTCACCCCTACATGTGAATTGTTTATTCCTCAGGATGATGGCATCTACCAGCAGGACAATGCGACGTGTCATAAAGTTCGCAGTGTACGTGCGTGGTTCGAGGAGCACCAGGATGAGTTTATCGTGGCTAGCAAATTCCTCGGACCTGAATCCAATCGAGAATCTGTGGGAACACCTCGATCCGATGGCTGCTCAACCGTGTAACCTAGCACAGCTGGCCACGGCACTGGAGTCGGCATGGCTCAACATCCCAATGATCATCACAACATCCCCTCTCTTCCTGCACGTCTCGCAGCGGTCCGCTCTGCCAAAGGGGGTTATTCTGGATTTTGACAGGTGGTCACATTAATGTGACTGGACTGTGTATAAAACCACTTTCGGACCCAAAAGGTCTCTCTGCCCCATAAAATATACCACTCTTTTATAAATGGCCCAAGATCAGTAGAGACCCCATTACAGATTTTGTGTTGAGGCTCAGGAGCTTCAAGTTACACCTCTGCCTGGGTGCAAAAAAAAAAACCACAACACACTTCCAAAAACGGCTTCAGAAACCTCTTCAAAATCTACTTCAAAAACCGGTGCCAATTTTTGTTCTGTCTGACCAAAAACTCAGTATGAATTTACCCCAAAAGGACTATATACCCATTCTACACTACTGAAATTTCCCCCAAACTCTCCATTGTAGCCGTTGCATAGAACCTTCCTTATCTTACTTGGCTGGGGGTCTAAGGAATAGATTACTATTATTGTCCCGAATTATACCGCACCAATTACATTACGTCGTAACTTGAGAAATATGTAATATCAGGTCATTTCAAAAAGGAACATATGAAAAACTTTTGGTTTTTGAAGGAGCGGTAGAGAGATGGCCCTGGACGGACGGCACGTCGGAGATGTCTTCATCACACAGGCAAACATTAGACAGGCAGTGCTACGCACAAGACAAATAGCTACCCCAAAAGCACAAATGACACCTAATTACAGGGTGCACCTCTGTCATCTTCCCTTTTATAACCTAGCCCTTTACACACTTTGATTTTTTTTTTAAACTTCCATTTAGGTTTATTAACATCAAAGCTTTTGTTATCACTTATGTTTCGACAGATTTTTCTTTTTTAACCCAAGGCGATAAATTTGAGCTTCTTTACATTCCTTCGCCTCTGATGCGCCCTGCAATAGTCTGCATTCTGCTTATGATGTTTCATGCTTAATAAACTTTTGTAAGCCGCTGTAAAAGTTTATGGGGCATCACACGCTGGGCTAAAAACTCTCCAAAATGAAAACCTATTGTCCCCACGCACACAATGAGCCAAGAACATAAGCTTTGCCAGAAAACCACTTTGTGCTAATGGTAAATTGTAATCCCCCGATCCTATGTACTCAAGAACATGGAAAGACTCAGCAGGTGACCTCAAGGTGGTAACACCCTTCCAATTCAGAGAATCCGTATAGGGTATAGTCACATGTTGTACTACTGTGTCATTCATCTGAATGGGGCTTAAAGGGGTTGTCTGGAATAAACTCAAAGCTCAGTGCTGTACAAAAATTTTTTAAAAAGGAAGCAATACCTACGTTCCCACCAATGCTTGGACTTCAGGGGCCTTTATGATCACTGGACTCAGGAGGTCTCCTGATGGAGCCCGGTAACACATCAGCAGTGATGTCACCAGTACCCAACATGTGATCACGGGAGGACAGAGATTGGCCTTGGTGGTCACCTGAGCCTTAGCACTTCTGCTCACTGGTGGGAATGGGAATCTTGCCAGGACCTGGATTCACACTATCGCTGGTCTCTCTATCGATTGAGTCCACATGGGAACCCGAATGACAGACAATCCAAAAAAATGCGGTTACCCCCGAACCACAGAGACTATATTTGGTGTCCGTCTGTTTTATACTGAAACCGCCGAAGAGAAAAGGAATTTTCTCTCTGCCAATTTTAGGTCCAATCTGTAGCGGAGTCACTCCAATAGAGATGTGAACCCGGCCTTACTCTAGGTTCACACTATCGTTTCGATCTCCATCACTGAGGTTCGTATGAGGACCTGAAAGACGGAGACCCTGTCTGCTTAAAAATATAATGGAGTCAGTAGGGCCACACGGTGGCTCAGTGGTTAGCACTGCAGCGCTGGAGTCCTGGTGTTCAAATCCCGCCAAGGGCAAAAAAACCATATGTATATTCTCCCCGTATTTGCATGGATTTCCATCCCATATTCCAAAGACATACTGATAGGGAAAAATGTACATTGTGAGCTGTATGTGGGGGTCACAATCTACAAAAAATATATATATATATATATATATATATATATATATATATATATATATATATATATATATATATAGAGGAGACCACCGTGGGGGGATGGGGTTCCCCCAGTTTTATACTGAAACATCTGTGCAGGCCTTTTCTCTCGGCTGATTTTAGGCAGAATTTGCAGCGGATTCAGCTACAGACTTTTTGTATTTTACAACGTGGCGGCCCCTTGTAAGCTTCTAGCTCAGATAATCCCTTTTAAAAAAAAATGCCACACCACAACCCCAATCAGAAGAATGGAACAGGTTCTCAGTGATGTGAATATATCCAAAATTCTTGCATCACTTGCAAATAATTTAGTACAGGAATCCTATACCAGTATGGGACTCATTTATTAATCCTGTCTAAGATTTAGGAAGTTTCAACATAGACTAAGCAGTCTACAAATGTGCCAGATTTATCACAGTGACTGATGCTGGATGATAAATTTGGTTCATCTTTACACTGTCTAGATTTAAATATATACCAGATATTGCGCACGTTGTTACAATTAAAGGAAATCTGTCACCCGATCCCAGCATATCACCCCAGCCCCACAGATAGATAGGTTAGGGTCACCAGGTCCGAGCATCTCAACCCAGCCCCACAGATAGATAGGTTAGTGTCACCAGACCCCAGTATATTTACCCTGCCCTGCAGATAGATAGGTTAGGGTCACCAGACCCCAGTATATTTACCCTGCCCTGCAGATAGATAGGTTAGGGTCACAGGTCCGAGCATCTCAACCCAGTCCCACAGATAGATAGTTTGCATGCAGGGAGAGGGAAAAAAAAGTGAAGATACACAGCCTCCCGCTCAATATTTGTTCTTAGAATAATATATCGGTATCAAATTCCAAAATTCATAAGATTGGATTACTGACCCATCTATCTGTAGTCCCAGACACGGAATATGCGCACGGACTTCTCCGCTCCTCCGGTCAGAAGCATTTATACACGTCCACAGGAATAAAAAATTTGAAGATCCAGCGTATCCGTAAAAAATCTTTTTCTTACTTTATTAAATGGTTCGTAGCCACATTAAAATTAGATCACAGACATGGATGGTATAGGCAAGATGGAAACAGCATTAAGTCTGACTGACGCGTTTCGAGAATATAGTTCTCTTAGTCATAGTCTCCACAGATAGATAGGTTAGTGTCACCAGACCCCAGTATATTTACCCTGCCCTGCAGATAGATAGGTTAGGGTCACCGGACCCCAGTATATTTACCCTGACCTGCAGATAGATAGGTTAGGGTCACCGGACCTCAGTATATCAACCAAGCCCCGCAGATAGATAGGTTAGGGTCACCAGATCCCAGCATATCACCCCAGCCCTGCAGATAGGAGGTTAGGGTCACCGGACCCCAGTATATTAACCCAGCCCCACAGATAGATAGGTTAGAGTCACCAGACCCAGTATATTAACCCAGCCCCACAGATAGATAGGTTAGAGTCACCAGACCCAGTATATTAACCCAGCCCTGCAGATAGATAGGTTAGGGTCACCAGATTCCAGCATATCAACCCAGCCCTGCAGATAGATAGGTTAGGGTCACCAAAATCAAACAGTGTTTTTTCGCCTTATGATGGCGCCATTGCCGAAAAGAGGAATAAACAAGAAACGGTAGTGTTCTTTTTTGCCTCACATTAATTTCAATAGGGTCATGAGGCTTTTTCTCTTTCGAATTGAAAAAAAAAAAAAAAGCTAGAGGAAAAAAAAAAAATCTACTCCTGTCTCCCACTAAAATGAATGAGAGAATTAGGAACCCATTTTTTAGGTGTATTTTGCCTCAAAATCCACCTGCAAAAAAACTCAGTGTGAACATACCGTAACCTAACTATCAGGGCTGGGTTCTGCGGTCAAATATACTTTATGAGTTTTGCCCGATATCCCTATAAACCACACGTTCTCTCAATAATCCACACCTCCTTTTCACACAAGACCAAAAAAAGAGCCCAAAATATGTTAACTGAATTTACTTCAAATGAAGGTTAGCTTTTTGATGTAAGCCTGTACTCATACTTACGAGACCTTTAAATTCACTTGTATTATCAAATTGAAGGCGAGATTCTCCTTCGGTTTCACAGGCCAGTGACATCACGTCCATTTGTCACGTGGCCTGTTCACAGATCAGTCCAGTTCAAGTGAAAAGGGCCGAGCTGCAATACCAAGCACAGCCACTCGGCAATATATGGCGCTGTGCTTAGTATTCAGTAAAGAAGCTGCACCATTTACCCAAACACTACAGTCTCTTGACATAGCCAAGTCCATAAATATCCGAAATGAGAGGGTCTGGCAACCGGGACCCCCACCAATCTGATATGCATGACCTATGCTAAAGGACAGGCCATCGATATTACAATTCTAGAAAACCCCTTTAAAATTCTAGAAATCCATTTTGGATTTCCAAAATGCAAATGAATTACATAAATAACACAGACCAGAGGCCGCCCAAAAAAAATGAACAAAAACAAATAAAAAAACCCAAACAATTAAAGCAAATGCTAAAAAAAGGAGTCTAAACAAGGCCCAGATGTATAAGGAAAGTGTCCTGGCCTCATATGGGTTATTATATCCCAAAGCAGAGCTGTTTATATAAACAGCAACCCAACCCCCCAAAGTCTCCAGCGGGCCGGCCGCGCTCTAGGAACAGGCGCAGTGTGTGGGAGCACAAAAAACATCAAATTGGTAAGAATGCAATAAAAGCGACCTGGGACTATTGGCTGTTTACAAGTGGGCACACATTAGCCTTGGAAGAAGGGGTGACCCACAGCCAAGTATGGCACAGGCGCAACGTTCATTACCCGTGGAACCATCATGTTCCTTGCTGAACCGTGTCAGTTCTGAGAACACTGAAGTTGTCTTTTTGTTCAGCTAATAGAGCAGAATTAATGTCGTACTTTGGCTGGTAACAACCACTTAGCGATGAATGCCGCCTATGTTATAGCCAAACCGAACAAAAAAAAAAGTGTTCGTGGGGCATTTACACGTCTACAAGGACAAACATTGGGCTTTCTTTTCAAAGGTTTATAGATTTTATAAGGAAATATTCCAAGTGGTCAAACAATGTAAAATGAAAAAAATCCAAAAGAAGTCATATTTTCCATCTGGGATATTTAACGGCGAAAGGAACATTAGGAATGCTAAAAGGGGATTGTAAAATTTTAGGCCACATTTTGCACGTTGCCCCCGAGTGGCTGGTAAAAAAAAATAAATAAAATAAAATCGTCGAGGTAAATTGTTTAACTCTTAACTATGTCTAAGATTGTACCAAGAAATCCCGTTTTGGGTGATTTGTAGTAAAATGAAATGTCCATGTCATGCCAGGGTCATGTTACATGGCCTGCTCTGTGAATGGCGGCCAAATTAATGCAACCTACGAGGAAGAACCATCGCTCCTGCGTTCCTGTCCCATAGAGTTCCGCAGGTTACCGGCAGCAGATCCCCGCTTATACAGGACGATGTACCGCCAACAATAAGGGACGCAAATAGGCAACAAATTTGCGTTCGCTGGTTTATCGGCTGATCAGGAGCATGTTCACATGGTACAACTATCAGGAATGATGGTTTCCAGCAGTCAGTTGTTATACTTCTCTGAAGGGACAGAAGTGTCAATAAGACCAGGTTCACATAGCGTTGGGCTCCGCTGTAGAGTCCGCCTAAATCGGCAGAGAGAAATGTGCTACAAGGAGGACTTATCTCTATGCCGGGTTTAGTATAAAACTGGCAGATATTATAGTCTATGAGGTTCATGGGTAACCGTTTTTTTTAAGCAGACAGGGTCTCCATCTTTCGGGACTCCATGTGGACCGAAACGACGGAGGCCTGAACACTAGTGTGAACCGAGCATAAAGCAGTAAGCATTAGAGATGAGCGCTGTGACCGGTGACCGGCCGCCGGCAAAGTGTACGAGCCAGGTGCTTCCATTCATTTCTATGGGAGCGTGCTGTTCGGAACGGCTGATCCGAACAGTGTTTGCTGATCTCTAGTAAGCATCATGTAGGGCTAGCTGTTCTAATGAAGTCTATAGAACCTGCCTTTGCCATGACGTAAATCTGCACCGTGTGCCACCAGGTTTACATAAGCGTCACTTCTCCATTGTTTGAGTCCGTTGGAGGAGCCGAACCAATCAAACAGACACAAAGGGGACCTCATCTTTTTCTGGTGGAAGAGAAAGACCTCTGTGGAGGAGTTTTTCCTCTGCTGATTTTTGGAGGACACTACGACATAGACTCTGGCACAGATGTAAATGTAGACCCTCATGGCCTTCCTTGAGTAAAGATACCTTTAAGAGGTTCTAACACACAGGCCAGGTCATCCGGTCTGCCCAATGACACCCATTATCTGATCGGCTCTGTCACCCCAAACATTTTGGTGTAGTCCTTATTCTTTATTCAAATTCATTTAGCCGTTCCAAAGATATAAGCCCGGTTAGTGTTCATGTAAATGAGTGTATACTAGGCAAGTTGGTGTACATACTGAGGTGTCTCTGGGGGAGGGGTCTCTGTGTGTCCTATGTCATGAAGTGTTACTGCCCACTTGGCTAGTACTCCCTAACTTGCATAAAAACTAAAAGGCTTATATCTGTGAAATGGCTGAACAGGAAAACAAATGCTCAGGCTGACAGCACCATCCAAGATGTACGTTCTTGGACTCTTTAGACCTGATGACCTGTTTAAGTATTGAGGAATTCAAAGGTTCCTCACAAAAATATCAGATACTGTAATAAATCTACAGGCCCATCACAAGTTATAAAAGGAGTGGGGCACATATAACCCTCCTCACTGGACTCAAATGTCGCTTTCCTGGGGCACTTGCATCCTTTGTCCATGTTATACTCTAGCACTGTATCAGAGATATACACCAGAACATGGCGGGTCTAGTGGCCGCCTCTACAACACAATAACCAAACCTCCACTGAATATCTTCAGCATGATATAAGACTATTGTTAGAAGGTATTTCGTATTGAGAGACGTGCCACTCGCCATCTCACTTTGGGGTCACACTGATGTGGACGGGTGCACACACATCACAATGAAGAAGATTTGTCTGTCCACCAAATCAAAGCCCGCAGAGTCATCAAAGTCAACCTACAGAGTAGCTCACCCCGCAACGATTCAGGAGGACACTTGGAAGGTTCCGATAAGTTTAGAATGTGTTCAAGTTATACAGAGAGGAGGGAGAAGTATTTAGGGGAATAGGACAGGTTTGCTTCGATATATCATGTTTCAGTTCAATGTGTCCTGACCAGTACCCAACACTGAATGTGATTCACTAGGTACAAAAGGCTGGAGCCCTCAGCCTATGGGGGGTGCGTTCACACTACAGTCTATTGCAATCATCCATTATAGGAGAAGAACAATAGACATCAACAGTAGGAGAATAACGGAAACGGTCTGCGTCCATTCCCATTGACTAGAATATTAAAAAAAAAAAAAAAAACACATGATGGACACCATCTTGCTTACTTTTGTAATGGAAAAAAAAACCCTACATGTACAATTTTATCTCCCAACAGAAAGGTAAGAAACTTTCATCATGTTTTTGTTTTTTGTAATGCCAAAAAGGCGCACAGATGCATCTACCTTGTGCCATCCCCACAAAAAACAATATAAAATTATCACACCCACAAATCCTTCCATAGCGCTGCCCCTCCCCGCATCTCCTCCACCGTCTACAGCCCCAACTGTCCTCTACGTTCTGCCAATGACCTTAGAACATCCCATTCCCGTCTTCAAGACTTATCTCGAGCTGCACCAGTGCTCTGGAACGCTTTACCCCAGACAACCTGATAGATCTCAACTACAGCAGCTTTAGAATTGCCCTAAAGTCGCATCTGTATGGGCAGGGTTATTACATGACCTGATCACATTGTTCTACACCTGCACACGCTACACTAACATGTCTTATCCTATCTCCTCTATTCCTCAGAACTTGACCCCTCCATCTAGAAGATACCCTGCACTCCATGCACTTAGTATCTGTAGATTCACAGATAGCGACTGATGACGGGTTCATACAGTTTCATTTATATGACCTTATCAATTAATAGATGGCTAGACCATTGTACCGAATAAACCCTCTGACCTCTTGTGTCTCCCTATTTACTCATAGATTGTAAGCTCTCACAGGCACTCACTCAATCCTATTGTCTGATATGTTAATTCATTGTTACGTTGTAAAGTCAAATACTGTCTGTTCATGTGTCCTCTGCTTTGTAAAGTGCTGCGCTATGTAAAGTTACTATTAGGATGTGTGAACTCAGCTTAAAGGGATCCTATCCATTGGATACCCTTTTTTTCTAGATAATGCTGCAAGAGAACTCTCCAGCGCCGCCTCCATCTTCTTCTGGAACACCTCTCCGTGCGTCTTCTTCCATCCTGGGTTATCAATTTTATAGGCCTTGGGCACAGCCGACTGCGCATGCCAGGGCCATAAGAAAATGGCCGCTTACACTGTAAGCTGGTGTAAGCGGCCATTTTCTTGTGGCCCAGGCATGCGCAGTCAACTCTGCCCGAGGAGTAGAAAATTGAAAACCCAGGACGGAAGAACATGCAGAGAGAGGCGTTCCAGAAGAAGATGGAGGCGGAGCTGGAGATTTCTCTTGTAGCATTGGGGATATCCCCAGTGCTGTCTGAGTGCTGAGGACCGCCCCCAGTGCTGTGAGAGAACTAATTTGCATATTGAAGAAAACCGGAATTCCTACCGAACGGTGGCACGGAGAAGACATCTAAAGGTAGGAGAAGAATAGCCTTTCTTAAGGCTATTCCTACGTGTTATCGAGAAAAAAAAAGGGTATCCAATGATAGGATCCCTTTAATAGCCTCATTACTACAATCCAAAAATATCCAGGCTACTTTCAAAAACTACCACAGCTGTCCAGAGGTGCAACTCAGTTGTGGTGAAATAAATAGGTGGGACCACTTTGGGAAAAAGCAGTCAAGTGTGTATGATCCCCAACAACCCTTTTAATTTACCATAATGTTTCAGAACGGCCCATGTCCATGCTAAGTGCATACAACACGAAATCCAATGTCTCTAGGGCTGCAGCTCCTCAATACCATACATTGCACCCCCTTAGATTTTACAAATACACAACCATAGACAATAAGCAGGCCCCCCGAGTCACGGCCACACAGCACCGTAAGCAGCGCTCCTACACAATTAACCAACGTGACAAAAACACACCAAACACTGACATATAATCTATAGCTGCGAGAGCAACGAAATCTGCGCCCCAAGCAAGAGAACAACAATTATCAGCTGGCAGCAATGTAATTTGTGCCAACAGCACGGAACAAGACTGGCAACGCGTAATTTACGTCTTCTATGTACGTGCGTGACAACCATCTCGCACCAGGCCCCGAATATAGTCTTATAGGCAAAAAGAAGATCCTAAGTAAAAGAAGACGACCAGGTAAATGGAGGGAACGCTCCCTAGCGCGATCCTGTATATTAGGAGACACGTGCATGTCCTTAGCTCGCACACATGACCGCTTCTGATCTCAATGCTTTAAATATGGATCTGAAACTACAGATAAGAGTCTGATTCATCGAACTCCAAGGACGCTTTAAGAAGAGAGTAAACGTTTCCAAATGGGCAGACAGACCAAAAGAGATGTTCCAGGTCTCCGGCAACAGATATCCTATAGAAGTCCATAGCGTTACTTCCCAATATTATATTATGGCCTCTGCTGCTCAGGGGGGTACAGGGCATAATAATTTGCTCTGCCATATTATTAGAAGTACCCTTCATTCCCTACAACAATCTGCATTGTAAAGGGTGAATGCTACAGAATGCAAAAACCAACAATTTCAGGTGTTCAAGATGAATTTTCCAGTGTTCGCCGGCAAAAAAACTAAATAAATTGCCCCGGAACGGATCCTTTTTTCTTTTTTGATCTCTATGTAAATAGATGGCCATCTGTTTTTGCGTCCATTAAACAGATCTGCTAAACAAAGGTAAAAAAAACCGCAACGTGTATGGTCCCGAAAATGTATAGCAACGATTGACAGTTTGGTGGAAAGTCCAGCCAGTCGTGACGTTACGCTCTTGGCACTATTTTGTCCTCAATACCACCCAGGCATGTAAAGGTAATGTAAACCTTTCCCTACACCATAGCATCTGGTCACACAAAGTTAAAGGGACTGGAAACGATAGATTATACTTACTGGTGATATAAGAGAAACCCGGAGAGAGTATGTGACAAATGGTACATCCACCTGCCAGGGGACAAGCAACGCACATGGTCAAGGGGATAACCTTACAACTCTTTGTCCGGGAATTGAAGACAATATAGTCTTCAGAAGTGTCCAAAATCTTTTCTTCTGGGAACATATGGTTACTTTTTGTTTTGCATAAGTGAAAACATGCCCTTTGTGCATATTCCCCAACAGGCATATCATGTAATTTTTCTCAGCTGGACAGACAAGGCGTCCTCCAGTGTTTGCAGCTTTACCATTAGAAAATGTGTACAATGTGCTATATTAAAAGGTCTATAGCGAGAGAACAAATATCATTTCTGTACAGTTAGTATACATTGTACGATAATCCCTCAAGCTCCGATACAAACAACATAGAAAGCCCAAAACCGGTTTAGTCCGAGCGACACGGAAAATACGTTTCCTGGAACGAGCCTGGCTCACCTGAACTGAGCTTATGGCATCATCGTGATATATATATATATATATATATATATATATATGTTGTGAGTTCCCAAAGTAGCATGGGTCTACTGTCTTGAACCCAAAGTATCATTTGAGTACAGGACAAAAGACCCACGGTAGAAGAGTCATGGCAATAGCAGGTCAAACCATCGACTCCTCTATATTTCCACGAACTGTCTCCAACTCCTTCATATGGTTAGTCAAAAGTGGTAAAGACTCTCCAATTCCAAAAAAAACCCTAAAAAAAACCAAACTTGGGAGACAGGATAGGGAGTAAGTTTCAGAACACTGGATCCAACCATCGGGTCCCCCAGAATCAAGAGAATGGGGAACTCCTTGAGAATGGAGAACCAGAGAATTTGTGTGCCCAGTGCTCCCTTCATTGCTATGGGACAGCTAGGACTGACCAATATCAGTGAATGAAGCACTGGTCACACAAGAACACTGGTGCTATATTCACAAGGAGGAAGTATAGAGAATTTTCGGTTCCTCTTCATTGGGTATCCGTTGGAACTTCATAGCTTCAGTCTGACTTCATAGCTCTAGCTGTTCAGGAACTTACAGTGTCGTAAATCACAACAATTCTTTGAGTTTGGTTCAGACAAGCCACAGACTGTCTGGAAAATAGTGGTCATGACAAATATTTATTTCTCAGACCGAAAGTGGCCATCTAAGGGTATGTTCACACGGCAGAAAATGGCTTCTGCAACATTCCATTCCCGATTAGGCCCGAATGAATGGGCCAAATCGGGAGGGAGTCTCGTGCCGCGGATGCCACAGCTGTGTCAGCCATGGAATCCGCAGCAAAAAGAAGCGAGCGGCTCTCATTGAAGTCAAAAGCAGTTTTTCGTAGCGGATTTTGAGGCGAATTCCACGTCAAAATCCGATGTGAACAGACCCTAATTGGGCCCATAACCCTTCTTGCTAAATTACAACAATATTTAAGGAGTATCCCAGAAGGAGCAATTATTACCTGTCCACAAGACAGATTATAAATGTGTGAACACTGGGGCCCCATTAGACTGGGCCTGGATCCCAGAAGTATAAATGTAGTAGTGGTCATGGGGTCAGGGATTGGCTGCGGAGGTTACACACAAGTGTGCTGGCACTTCATTCACACGGAGGCTTCCGGGGACTTTTAGGCCCCTGTTCTCTTGATCAGCGTAGGGAGGAATCAGTCACTTATCTCCGATCCTGTGGAGAGGGAATAAGTGTCTGTAATGGCACAACCCCTTTATAAATAGGTCCTCCTACTACACTCCTAAGCCCAGAATGAGCAAATATATAAGTCGACCTTTTCCAACAAAACGATGTGTCAATCTGCTCAGCTCCTCCTGCCTACAACACCCGCCTGCACAAGGGACTAGACTTTCAATGTGATAGGTTCCCTTGAACCCTTCTATCCTACAAGGTCGATACAATGAATGAACGTGGTGATGCTCCGTTACTAAAAAGAACCACACTGCCTGGTTGTCTCATGTCTCCTCAGGCTCAGAAGGACTGGAACAAGTGATTAGAAATTAGACCAAAGAATGTCTTTTTTGGCTTGCTAAAATTTCCTTTCATTCTTTTCCAAATGAAGCAATCTGTGCGGAAACTGAGTGACATATCAGATCCAGCAGAATACCTAGAGATAAATAAATAGATAGTGCAAGTTCAATGGGCCATACACATGTTCTACGTTCATGACTTGCAGATGGCTGAATTGACGACTGAAGCCACATGAAAGAAAATTGTGCGTTTACTTATTATTGAAACTTCCCTTTGTTGCCATATCGAATACAGCTAGCCATTGTTAATGTTATCCCCATTAGCTCATCCACTCCGCTCAGTTCTACTCTACTCTGCTATTTTTCATAAAAACTTCTCCAATCCAAAAATCAGATTTATTTTCAGTCCTCTTCATGGATCCTACTAAATTCCATCTATTACATACTTCATTCTCAAGAACAGAGTCCCCCCCCCCGCCCCCCCCGAACCTGTGGTTCTCCAGCTACTATACAACTAGATCTCCCAGCATACACTTACAACTCAACTCTAGGAACAATGGGGGGACTGTATTAGGACTGGCCTAAGGTTAGATTCACATCTGTGATCGTTGCCCGTTTGGGGAGACCGCCCTCCATTCCACTTGAAAGATGCAGGACTTTTCTCTTTGCATTTTACGGTAGAAACCCAGCGGACCTCATTACATTCTAGGGGTCGATGGGTTTCCACAGGTAACCACTTTTTAAGCAGATTGGGTTTCTATTTTTTGGGGACCTAAACAACAGAGACCAGGTGCGAACCTAGCATAACTGGTATTAAGAGGCACCAATGAGTCAGAATGGAGCGCTACACCGGTCAGGAACTGGCATAGATTTCCCGATTCCAAAATCAGTGGCAGATTCCACCCGGATTCTGCCTCCTATTGTACTCAATGGGAGGTAGAGATTGGAGCAGACACTGAAAAAACAAGCGTCCTGCTCTATCTTACCACAAATTCCATGGCTGATTCAGGTGAAGAGTTCACAGCTCGGGATAGCCTGCTGATGAGGCCCATTTATCTGATAAGCCACAGCAGAAGGTCGATGTTCCCTTAAAATTCCTAGTCATTTTACGCCAAGCGAGCTTGCCCTCTAATATATTGTAGTAAATCTTTCAGGTGGGGCTTCCCCAGCCTGGCCCATTCACTTTCCAAAAAGTGGCGTGCTAGGAACAAATTAAGTAATATGGTGCATCTTTGGAGGAAGATGCACCACATTAACACCTATCAACCCCAAATCATTCTATAGGGATGGCCATTTTACATCATGACACATTAAACGTGGCATCAAAAAAATAACTTTACAGTGGTCTTAGATTGTCGGCCACAATGCCCATGTGAAACTTCTTTCTTCCATTTTAGGGTTCAGGGTGTATAAACTGAAACAGATTTGCCAATGACATTTACGTGGTGCCCAAACTAAAATGCTCCTATGAATCAGTGGTCGAGTTTCCAAATCATCCAGCACCAACACTGATCTGTTCATTAGTGACTAACATATTTAGTCATAAGATCTACACATACAATTTAATATTCTGAGAAAACACGTAGACATCTGGAGAACACGTACTATTAGTGGTCCCTGGGCAACAAGGTGGTAAAACACTAATTGCAGACTCGTAAGCGGGCCACGCACGTACATGGCGATCTAGCCAACTGGCATAGCTGAAGAGCAGACATCAATGAGCAATACTGCTATATAACAATTACGTTCCACCCCTTTGATGGCTCCAGTGTTAGGACAAATCACCAAATGACTTTGCTTTTGCCATCCTGATTTTGGGTTCATTTCACTTATTTTACATTGTAATGAGTACATTTTTTCAAGAAAACGCGTAATAATCAGACCACTAATGCAAGTTCTCCTATGAACTACAATAGGAAATTAGAAAAATAGGATAGCGAGAGGTTAAAGAGTATTGTCCGCAAAAGCAATTTATCCCCGATCAATAGTCACAACAGAACACGGTTTCCAAAAATGTGGGCCACAAAATTCTGGGAAGTTGTACACTCACCGGCCACTTTATTAGGTACACCTGTCCAACTGCTCGTTAACACTTAATTTCTAATCAGCCAATCACATGGCGGCAACTCAGTGCATTTAGGCATGTAGACATGGTCAAGACAATCTCCTGCAGTTCAAACCGAGCATCAGTATGGGGAAGAAAGGTGATTTGAGTGCCTTTGAACGTGGCATGGTTGTTGGTGCCAGAAGGGCTGGTCTGAGTATTTCAGAAACTGCTGATCTACTGGGATTTTCACGCACAACCATCTCTAGGGTTTACAGAGAATGGTCCGAAAAAGAAAAAACATCCAGTGAGCGGCAGTTCTGTGGGCGGAAATGCGTTGTTGATGCCAGAGGACAGAGGAGAATGGCCAGACTGGTTCGAGCTGATAGAAAGGCAACAGTGACTCAAATAGCCACCCGTTACAACCAAGGTAGCCAGAAGAGCATCTCTGAACGCACAGTACGTCGAACTTTGAGGCAGATGGGCTACAGCAGCAGAAGACCACACCGGGTGCCACTCCTTTCAGCTAAGAACAGGAAACTGAGGCTACAGTTTGCACAAGCTCATCGAAATTGGACAATTGAAGATTGGAAAAACGTTGCCTGGTCTGATGAGTCTCGATTTCTGCTGCGACATTCGGATGGTAGGGTCAGAATTTGGCGTCAACAACATGAAAGCATGGATCCATCCTGCCTTGTATCAACGGTTCAGGCTGGTGGTGGTGGTGTCATGGTGTGGGGAATATTTTCTTGGCACTCTTTGGGCCCCTTGGTACCAATTGAGCATCGTTGCAACGCCAAAGCCTACCTGAGTATTGTTGCTGACCATGTCCATCCCTTTATGACCACAATGTACCCAACATCTGATGGCTACTTTCAGCAGGATAATGCAATGCCATGTCATAAAGCTGGAATCATCTCAGACTGGTTTCTTGAACATGACAATGAGTTCACTGTACTCCAATGGCCTCCACAGTCACCAGATCTCAATCCAATAGAGCATCTTTGGGATGTGGTGGAACGGGAGATTCGCATCATGGATGTGCAGCCGACAAATCTGCGGCAACTGTGTGATGCCATCATGTCAATATGGACCAAAATCTCTGAGGAATGCTTCCAGCACCTTGTTGTATCTATGCCACGAAGAATTGAGGCAGTTCTGAAGGCAAAAGGGGCTCCAACCCGTTACTAGCATGGTGTACCTAATAAAGTGGCCGGTGAGTGTATAAAGTCCTCCAGGCAATCATGAGCCAAGTTGAGAAATTTCCTCCACGTTGCAGGGCTGCAAAATGCCACAAATACTAGTTGTCTGTGGGAAGGGGTGGATGTGGCAGAGCTGAGTGTGTGGGGGAAATATGAAGGTAGCAAAGTGAAATTAAGTGTATAGAGGAAACAAGAAAGGAGCAGAGTTGCGGGTGTAGGGGACAAAGCAGAGGTACCAGAGCCAAGCATGTGGAAGAAAATGGAGATAGCGGAGCTATAGGTGTTTAAGGTATGTGATGTAAGAAGAAACAGAAGAGAGGCAGTATGTAGGACACACCTCCTGAGGAAGCCAGCTTCTTGACGAAACGCGTAGGGGAGGTCCTTCTATGTCGTATATGTTTCTGTGAGTGCTGAGCAAGCCATCTTTCCAATATGACTTCAGGTAGGTGAACTGTGCCTTCCCTGACTCCACTATAGACTGCCTGATACCATTGAATTATTACACTATTACATGTGCACATTGGTTTGATTTTCTGGCAAATATACTATAGGTATATTCTTTGTATTCTCCTCTTTCTAGGTTATATATGCTTTGCATTAGCTCTGCTTTCACTATAATTATATCTAGTGTGTATATCTAGCCTGCATATAATATTATTTGGCCTGAATATTGTTATAGGTGGCCTCGGGGAATCTTACCTGGAGCTTTTCGATATGCAGGAAAGCACACTATTTCATGTATAGGTTGGAGAACTTACTATCCTTGGAGTTAATACATTAATAGGGTGTATACTGTTCACTTACAATTTGATATTACGGTATAGATCTATGCCAGACCTGGGCAATGTATGGCCGGCGGGCCACATCCAACCCTCTGACTGCGTCTGTCCAGCCCGCATAGCTTTTGGAAGTTTGTTCAAGGACCTGTGATGACGTCATCACAACCTATCACCAGGATAGGCTATGACTCGTTAGTGGGTGGAGCCACACAGGACAGTGTGAAACAGCAATCTGCCGGCAATGAAGGCTGCTGGATGATAAAGAAGAGAGAAGAGACAGCATGTGTGAGGAAGAGGGGAGGACTGGGGGCAGTTAAACTGAAGGCAGATGGAGGGGGGGACATTCAACTAGTGCGCAGATGGAGGGTGACAGTAAACTGGGGTCAACTGGAGGAGGATATTAAACCATGGGGGATAGCTGGAGGGAGGACATATCTGCCTCTAGTTGCCCCCAGTTTAATGTCCCCCTCCAGCTGCCCCAATTTAATGTCCCCTCTAGTTTCCCCCAGTTTACATTGGGGCACCAGGAGAGGGACTTAATACTGTAGTCCTTATATTCTAGAAAGAAGAGCCGGCCCACAATAAGGGAAGGAGGTGATGACCCGCCCAGGGAGTGCAAACAGATGTCTGGTATATGTGACATCACGGGAAGCAGAGAGAATGATCACGTGACGACACTAGGAACGCGCTACCGGGACCATTCCGGTAATAACATCACTTTACAAAAATGCCTTGGCTAGCAAGACTTACACATTGCTGTAGCCATCTCAATAGGTAGGAATCTTGGACAAGCCCTTTAAATTTCACTGCATGTTCTTGCAGATTGATGTCCTGCCTTGTGAGATATCAAATATAATCTCATCCCTGGCTATCATAATATCCCTAATAAAATTCACACTAGTGTTAAGAAATAACCTCCTTAAGCGCATACAGCTGTATATATAAAAAGCCTGCACACATAGGGCACATAGGCATCAAGTGTTAGGATGCTGAGGAATACGCCTTTGGCTGCCAACATTTGCCCATGCCAGTTCCTCCAGCTTTACAGATCTTGTAATTAGTTCTTTAATACGCTTGGCTTCTACAAGTGATTATTACGTGCTAAGAAGTCAGCAAACCGACTTCCACAAACAGACTTCCTATGTGGCCTGACATGTCATACGCCTGTTGTGCTGACACTGGTTCAATCCAGCACCTCGACAAATACAGGCGCATTGAGGCATGCCGCAATCCGTCTCTGGGTTTCATCGGTGATAAATATGACAACTGAGGACCTTTATAAAAAAAAAAATTTAAAAATTAACACCAAAAATCAACACGATAGGTTATATATACTGCTAGAAAGCTAACAGTCTACTGAATTCAGCGCACGGTCGGCTTTCCCATTATGTGCTCCGCGGCTGGAGAGATCAGTGCTGTTAGTTTCAGCACTGATCTCTACCCGCCGTCAGAAGAGTGTTCCTGACAGTACCACCAGATACTTTTTATCAATATTGTGCACTAAACGTTTAAAGGGGCTCTATCAGCAAAATGATGCTGTAAGAGCCCCACATATGCGTGAATAGCCTTTAAACTGGCTATTCAGGCACCGCTAATCTTATTTTAAAATAAAACTATAAAGTATATAAACTATAAAATAAAACTATATAAACATATATGTAAATCATAACTTAGCGTGCACGGTGGGAGGTTGTGCACTGTCCAACGTCATCTTGCTGTCACGCCTTCCTCTTCTTTCTTCTTCCAGCGACGTCCTCCTGTCCTGGCTCTTCCCCGCCTTGATCTTTTGTTCTTCCGGCAGGTTGTGTTCAAATCCCGCGCATGCGCAGTAGCGCTCCCTCCGGAGCGCTACTGCACACGCGTGGCGCCATTTTTGTTGTAGCTCTAAATACCCCTTAGAACTACGAGAGCGTACTGTGCATGCGCTGTACGCTCGCAAACTTCTTCATTCCGGAAGAAAAGAAGATGAAGGTGGGGAAGAGCCAGGACAGGAGGACGCCGCTGGAAGAAGAAAAGGATGTTGGACAGTGCAGGACCGCCCAGCGTGCACGATAAGTATGATTTACAAATATGCTTTTATGGATTAATTTTAAAATGGGGGGGGGGGGGTTAAAATAACATTTGCGGTGCCTGAATAGCCTCTTTAAAGGCTATTCACGCATATGTGGGGCCATACAGCATCATTTTGCTGATAGAGCTCATTTAATTAATTTCATGACACAAGGGACAGTTTAAGCATGAGTTCACTCTACCATTATTTAAAGGGGGTCATCCAGTTTTAACAAACATATGGGCCAAATAACAGGATGCATTAATTCAAAACACTTCCCTAATATAATGTTTAAATTCAGCCTTGTATATCTGATTTATTATCAGGTCATTAACTACAACTGTGACATTTCCTTTGCCAGCTCACTTACCCCTCCTTGTGAGCAGTTCATCCAGCAAATGAAATGTCACAGCAGCAGGTGACCTCCTTGCCCCTTGAAGCCACTCATGCTAGTGATTTATTGGTTGGCCATGGATGAAAGAAGTTAGACACAAGGCAAGACACTGTGATATAAAACAGATCCAGTAGCAGGGAGGGCATTTTCAGTGAGTGGAAAACGGAGGGCAATACAGAGACTGAGAAGAGGCAGATGAATTAGGGAAGTGTAGATTGTCCACAGATTCATTGCACGTAAATAACAATGATACAAGGAGCCGCAAGTAAAATAAAGCCAAAAAGGGTGCACAAATAAACAGTGAGGATTTAGCACTGCTGTGGATGTATTTGTAATTAATTTTAGAAGTTAGATAACCACTTTATTGTCCGTTGCTCTCATCCGTCATAGGATCAGCGTAACAGACATTAAACGCCAGATGCAGGTGGAATTATGAAGAGGCGTGCATTAAAAAAAAATAATTCATTCTCTCTCTCTCTCTCTTATATATACTGTGTATATATATTTATAAATATATATATATATATATATATATATATATATATATATATATATATATATATATTCATTATTATTTCCCCATGTGATCGCCAGGTTTGGAAGAAACAGCAACATTACTAAATTGCAGCAATTGTTGTACATTTACAATTACATCAATGAAATTTAAAGAGGACCTTTCACCAGATCCACCAACTCTAACTCTCTGCATCCTTCAATAATCACTGCTCCACTACTTCCAGCATAGTTGGAATTTTTTCTCTAGTCCCCACCTTTCCTGAGCAAACGGCAGGTTTCACCACCCAATATGCTAACTATACTTTCTGGAGCAGACAGACCGATAGGGGACGCCCATCTGACAGTAGAGTATAATCAGAATATTGGGTGATTAAAGACAATGGGGGATAGAGAAGAAATTCCAACCATGCCAGAGCTCAGTGGGGCAGCACCTACTGATGGATGCAAAGAGTATGTGTTGGTACAGATGGTGAAAAGTCCTCTTTAACATCTAGGATCTCACATTATACATTTATGGCGCACAGTCCTGAACAGTTTAAAGATATTTCACCACTCCACCAATTCAAGTTCTTCACTGATTCCAGCACAGTTGGAATTCTCTCTCTAGCCACCACCATTCCCAAGTAATAAGCACAGTTAGTTTTGGTGTCTTATGTGCTACTTAAGATTTTATTTTTTAATACTCAGAGCTCCAATCAGAGGCAGCCGGTGTCAGAGCTCAGAATCACACACCTTGTCTGCTCCTCCCTGACACCACCCTCCTGACAGTACAGAGCCTAAAGAACATATCAAGCACCAAAACTAACAGCACTGATTGCTCAGGAATGGTGAGGGCTAGAAAAAATATTCCATCTGTGCCAGAATCAGTGGAGCAGTGACTACTGAATAATGTAAAGAGCTGTTGAAGGTGGCAAAAGGTCTTCTTTAACAACCTAGTGTTAAAATTTATCACCTCAATGTTGATCCTAGGACAGCGAACTAAAAGGGTCAGATACAGAGAGGACAGAGTGATGGTCATTTTGATGACTGAGGAGGCTGCAGCACAGTTTCTGCAAACCAGGCACAGCACCATGCATAGTTAAGTGTCTGTGCCAGGTATTGCAGCTCAATTACACTCACCGGCCACTTTATTAGGTACACCATGCTAGTAACGGGTTGGAGCCCCTTTTGCCTTCAGAACTGCCTCAATTCTTCATGGCATAGATACAACAAGGTGCTGGAAGCATTCCTCAGAGATGTTGGTCCATATTGACATGATGGCATCACACAGTTGCCGCAGATTTGTCGGCTGCACATCCATGATGCGAATCTCCCGTTCCACCACATCCCAAAGATGCTCCTCTATTGGATTGAGATCTGGTGACTGTGGAGGCCATTGGAGTACAGTGAACTCATTGTTATGTTCAAGAAACCAGTCTGAGATGATTCCAGCTTTATGACATGGCGCATTATCCTGCTGAAAGTAGCCATCAGATGTTGGGTACATTGTGGTCATAAAGGGATGGACATGGTCAGCAACAATACTCAGGTAGGCTTTGGCGTTGCAACGATGCTCAATTGGTACCAAGGGGCCCAAAGAGTGCCAAGAAAATATTCCCCACACCATGACACCACCACCACCAGCCTGAACCGTTGATACAAGGCAGGATGGATCCATGCTTTCATGTTGTTGACGCCAAATTCTGACCCTACCATCCGAATGTCGCAGCAGAAATCGAGACTCATCAGACCAGGCAACGTTTTTCCAATCTTCAATTGTCCAATTTCGATGAGCTTGTGCAAATTGTAGCCTCAGTTTCCTGTTCTTAGCTGAAAGGAGTGGCACCCGGTGTGGTCTTCTGCTGCTGTAGCCCATCTGCCTCAAAGTTGGACGTACTGTGCGTTCAGAGATGCTCTTCTGGCTACCTTGGTTGTAACGGGTGGCTATTTGAGTCACTGTTGCCTTTCTATCAGCTCGAACCAGTCTGGCCATTCTCCTCTGACCTCTGGCATCAACAACGCATTTCCGCCCACAGAACTGCCGCTCACTGGATGTTTTTTCTTTTTCGGACTATTCTCTGTAAACCCTAGAGATGGTTGTGCGTGAAAATCCCAGTAGATCAGCAGTTTCTGAAATACTCAGACCAGCCCTTCTGGCACCAACAACCATGCCACGTTCAAAGGCACTCAAATCACCTTTCTTCCCCATACTGATGCTCGGTTTGAACTGCAGGAGATTGTCTTGACCATGTCTACATGCCTAAATGCACTGAGTTGCCGCCATGTGATTGGCTGATTAAAAATTAAGTGTTAACGAGCAGTTGGACAGGTGTACCTAATAAAGTGGCCGGTGAGTGTATATTCTCTTAAAAGGAAGAGAGCTGCCAAAAGTCCCATAAGCACAATCTCACAGTCCGAAGAAAAGCTGATCAACCTGGCGTGCCAGAAGTCAGCCCCAGCCGACATTGATGGCCTAGCCTAAGAATAGATCGCAGGTATTAAAAGCATGGAAAACCCCTCTAAGTAAACAGTGTCTGACAAAGTTAGAGCTATATTTTGCATTATTAAATTACCAGGCGTACCCAGCACAGAAGGTATGTTATAATGGGACACAAACCTGTCTGTGAGATTTGGCAGGGGTACATAGCATGTCAGTATGGCTTCTGCAGAGGGGAAAATCCTGCCAGCTAAGTAGTATAGTCATGGAGAAGATGGCGGTTAGCGCTCCCACCACCAGCACTACAGGCGGCCGCGTTCACAGACTTATTCTAGTCCCAGGAATTTCCATTACATTCTGAATCAAAGAACCATTCTAGGCATATTTAGTGTCACGGACAGTGCAATTACTGTCATACCCGAAACAACCTGCTGTAACTCGGCTGACATGTCCCTCACCGGGACTCCACTCAACAACATGCCAGGATTTAAGATCAACCAGAGGCGTCCCAAAACATGGAAGCCAATGGCACGTGAAATTCTAAAAGGCGAAAGCGTTGGTTTTATAACATCTATCATGCAAAGTGCCATCTTCATAAGGAGTGTAATGTACGCAACGCAAAACGTAAAGTAGAATATGGAGTTGTTAAGTGTTAGAGAATCGCTGTACACTAGTATTAATGGAATCATTTCTGGAATTTTATTTTTCCACTCTGAGCTCCAAAACTGAAGCCATTTCTTGAGAAACCAATGCTCTACGCTGAATTTGGAATGGTGTTGTCTTTACCACCGTCATGTTTCCTTCTCCCAACAAAAGTGGTCCCAGAAAATGTACACAGCAGCTGACCTATATTATGTCATGTCTCCCTTAGGGCTCGTTCATACGGGCACATAGCGGGCGGGTTATGGCGTGGAATCCACTTCATAATCCGCACCCTCACAATGGTGGTCTATGGAGATTGTGCGCAATCTTTTTTCCAACTAGCAGCATGTTGCAGCTAGTGGAAAAAAGAAGCGAGCTGCCCTTTCTTCAGGCGGATGCCGCAGCTTCTTCAGCCGCAGCATCCGCCACGCGGCAGCAATCTTCGGAGTCGGCCCATTCATTTGAGCCTACTCTGGAGGGAAAAGCCACGACTGTCGGATTTTGGCCCCCTGCGTCACGCCTGATGCCAAAATTCACTCTTCCGCTCCCCATGTGAATGGGGCCTAAGGGGCCAGGCCCTCACCGTTCAATACAATACAAAGAAGCTTTATTAGCACATCCAAATAGGTATTTGGCTTTGCCAAAGCAAGTAGAGTAGGAGCGGTGTGGGAGGGGGCAGGCGTGGAGATGGGGGTGGGTGGTTTGGGGTACAATAGCCCTTGGGGTCTCGTCATTCTCCTTGTTTGGTGGCAGGAGGGCAATTGGCGTGTGGTGGGTATGGGCGTAGGGTGGGTGATTTCGGTTATAATAGTTCTTGGGGTCTCATCTTCCCCTCATTTTGTGGCAGGTGGACACATTTTGGGCAGCGATCTACAAGTTAATATACAGGTGGGGTGTCTGACATCCTGGCAGATCAGCTGCAACGGGGGCCATGTAGCTGCCAGTGATTTTTACATGCCGGGAGTCATACTGTTCTCTCAATGTACAAAGTGTTGCGTCAGCTTTTGGTGCTGCAGCACTGCATTATAGACATCAGTACCTCAAGCCGCTTCTATACTTTGTACGATGAGTGACAGGCATGTAAAAATCACCCAGAGTGCCATTAATATTAAAAATGGATGACCCCTTTAACTCAGGACTTTATAGACCTACAATGAGCACATATGCTTCACAATACATATATACAGCCATATAGGCTATATGGAAGCTGCCTCTCCTACTGATAGGGTGCTGAAGATTGCGGCTATCCTTCAGACATTAACCATGGGCATACATTTGTAGACATCTTCCCAAGTGCTTGGCTTCAGTCTCCTCTAAGCGTCAAAATTGTCCTTTTTTTTTAGACTTCCTAAGTAAATGGTCTCCTCGGATGTATGCATTTACCTTTGTTGATAAACATATATACATAGAGACAGCGGTAGACAGGCGTACAGACACAAAGATATCGCCGCCATGCATGGAATAGCCTTCTTTGAAGTTTCATAATTTGATGAATAGCTTTCCAAAGTTAGGCACAAATATCTTTCTAAACCTAGGCTTAAATAACTTTCCAAACTTAGGGCTGAACACTATATGCCAAAGGGCTGGTAATAATAAACTGCTAGGAATATGCGCAGCTTATTTTATTTATTTCGCAATTATCACTAGGGACAGTGACCGGCTAACTCTTTACCCCCTGTACACATTTCTGGTACAACTTGTAACATGGATATACCTCTAACATTATGGAGTACTGCGGATTATTCAACCCAAGTAGATGATGAATTCAATACTCCAATTCTCCATGGCCCACAGAATTAACAAATGAAGCTGTAAAATTCCAAAAAAGTTTAATAAACAAACCCCTGGTGTTTATTTCCGGGGTTGTGTGCCATCTCTCATACATGGATCTTCTTTATCTGATGTACAAAACATCACACATAACATCCCTCTTATACCCGTGTCCTAGTTCTCCTGTCTTTGTCTCCTGGTCTTTAAATGGATTGCGTTTAACATGCTAGGCAGCCTGTGTTGCTCATTGCACAGAACCACATCTGGTAGTACAGCTATGTTGTGTGTAGAAATAAAAGTTACAGTGCTGCCTTGCTGCTTGTAATAGAGGAGCATACAGAGGAAAAATTCTGAAAACTGTAGACCTTTACACTAGAATAATGTCCACAGGAAGCCTTGGCAGCAATAAAACAACGGCGCAGCACAGCAAGATTAAAAAAAATCTTTGCTTCATGTAGAAACTCCTGTAATACATATTTACAATACTAAGCTCAAAATCTTGTGCTGCCTCTTTCAGGTGTGATGGTACTGCTGTGCTGAACATTGTAAGACAATGAAATGTCTTGTATGTAATTTTGGAGATACTGAAGCCTCCACTGCATTACCCTGAATACTTATTATACTGAAGGGCTTTATGGTGACTGCAGAGAAGGGGGGAAAAAGACTTTTAAAGATTTTTATGAAAATTTAAAGGGGTTGTACAAACATTTGGCTAACAGCTAGAAAACCAAAACAAAAAATGCACACCTCTACACTCATGATGATGTGATACATGGACACATTTTCTGTGACTGCTCAGCAAATTCTGTCCAAATGTCACACTCCGGTACTATGTTTGCCGCTGCCAAAACTAGGTTCACAAAATTTAAGAAAAAAAAACATATGCAAACAGAAACGGTACCGAACATGGGTGTGAACTCAGCCTTAGTAGTAAGAATATTGAATATCTGATAACTCAGCGCCATGTCACATTAAGGGAACTGCACTGGATGTGTATATATATATATATATATATATATATATATATATATATATATATATATAAAAATGACACATATACACACACACACACCGTATATACTCGAGTATAAGCTGAGTTTTTCAGCACAGTTTTTGTGCTGAAAAAGCCCCCCTCGGCTTATACTCGAGTCAAGCAAAAAAAAATATTTTATTTTTTCTTGGGGGGAAGTCTATGACCAGCCGCAATAGTAAGGTGTAGAATCTCCCATAGAATACTGGGGGGAAAAAAAGCTTTAAAAAAATAGGGAAGGGTCAGACAGACAACCCAAACACCCCCTCCCCTTCCCCAGCACCTACTGCACCCAAGAAGTCCGACCATTTCGATTTTTGAAATTTTCCTGTAGCTGCTGCATTTCCCCCCCTTGGCTTATACTAGAGTCAAAAAGTTTTCCCAGTTTTTTTGTGGTAAAATTGGGGGCTTCGGCTTATATTCAGGTCGGCTTATACTCGAGTATATACGGTATATAATTTTATTTTTTGATTTTTTTCTCCTCTTCAGCCTAGAGACAGGGGTTAAATCAGTGAAGCTTGGTAATATAAGTAAATGGATGGCAAAAAAGAAAAAAAAAATGCAGCTGAAAGTGGTGTGAGAATACCCCGCTGAGCGGGAACATAAAGGTAGCAGTCTACCTTTCCAGCTACACAGGAGACTACAAGCAAACAGCTGTCAACAAGCCTATGCATGACTGCAGTCAAATTACAAATAGTAAGGGGATCGGTTTTTGAACTCGGTGCCAGGAAAAGATCATGTATCTAATCCATGAAAGAATTACAGACCTCTAGACTGCTATTATTTTATTAGCCATACCACTTACATTTTCATCTCTCCCGGTAGTTTTGTTTGAACTTACCTGACAATGATACCTTACGGGACCAATTATAGGACACAGTTCAGTACTCTTCACAAGGCGCGTTCGGCACCATCTACATAGATTATAGGTCTTCTTTTCAACAAGGGAAAAGGTTGAACTTGTTTAACTCATATAAATACGAGCGAAACGCAGCAAAGGTGAAAATAATGGAGGGGAATAAACATCACATTATAGGCCAGTTTATAGGAGATAGTATGTAATATAAAGTCTGGAGGGAGGTCCATGTTCAGTGTTGGATCAGAGTATTTTATTTTCAACAATGTTTTTATTTACAGGCATTTTTTCTCGCTAACACGTAGGAATAGCCTTAAGAAAGGCTATTCTTCTCCTACCTTTAGATGTCTTCTCTGCGCCACCATTCGGAAGAAATCCCGGTTTTCATTGGTATGCAAATGAGTTCTCTCACAGCACTGGGGGCGGTCCTCAGCACTCAAACAGCACTGGGGGCGTCCCCAATGCTGCGAGAGAAATCTCCATTGACGCCTCTATCTTTTTCTAGAACGCCCTCTCCCTGTGTCTTCTTCCGTCCTGGGTTTCAATCCCCGACGGGCCTCAGGCAGAGCTGTTTGTGCATGCGTGCGGCCAGTAAACTGAGTAAGCGGCCGTTTCCTTGTGGCCATGGGCATGCGCAGTTGGCTCTGCCTGAGGCATGATGGCAGAGCCGACTGCGCATGCCTAGAAGATTGAAACCCAGGACGGAAGAAGACACAGGGAGAGGGAGTTCCAGAAGAAGATGGAGGCAGCGCTGGAGATTTCTCTCGCAGCATTAGGGACCGCCCCAGGGCTGTTTGGACCTCTCCCAACGCTGTGAGAGAACTCATTTGCATACCGAAGAAAACCCAGATTTCTACTGAATGGTGGCGCAGATTTGCAGATGTAATATGGATACTAAACTAAAGAACCTGTCTGAACGCAGCTTTGCTGTGGCCAGTAACTGAACACCGTGGCCATATCTCGGGGAATAACGTCACTCATACACCCTTGTAAACAGAGACACTATGTTATTCTAATGTTATTATTTTATGGGAGTCTTTTTTCCTTTTTTTATTCTAACCTCCCACTGTGTTACAATAGTTTCACCAAGTATTATAATTTCAAGGGAAAAAAAAAGTGAACATGTGCCAATTTCCTTGTGCAACCTTTAAAGCGGATCCAAAAGATGAGGATTGTAAGGATAATTTTACAATGTGTTTTGCAGTGTCAGCATACAATATATGTGGCAGAAAATCCACTAACACATTCATCAAAAGTATCCAGACCTTCACTTTATGCAGAGGTGTTCAGTAAAACAAAAGAATTCCTCTATAATTATAAATATATATATATATATATATATATATATATATATATATATATATATATATTTATATATTGTATGTGTGTTTGTATGTGTGAGTATATATAAGGTACCGTATATACTCGAGTATAAGCCGACCCGAATATAAGCCGAGGCCCCTAATTTTACCACAAAAAACTGGGAAAACTTATTGACTCGAGTATAAGCCGAGGGGGAGAAATGCAGCAGCTACTGGAAAATTTCAAAAATTAAAATACAGTCTGAGTTTTTGGGTTCAGTAGTTGCTGGGAAAGGGGAGGGGGTGTTTTGGTTGTCTGTCTGCCCCTTCCCTGAGCTTGAGGACTGGGTTTTTCTTCCCCCACTTGGAATTCAGTCTGGCTGAATATAGGGTATCTGCAGTGCTCCTATTAACCCCTTCCCGACAGAACAGGAGCACTGCAGATCCCCTATATTCAGTAGACCGGGCACTGTCAGACACAGGGATACCTAATGTGTATGTGTGTCACAGTCATTTTCTACTTTTATATGTATTCTAGGGAAAGGAGGGGTTTACAACTTTTATTTTATTTTTATTTATTTTTTTGCACTATTTTATGGGAGATTCTATACATTGATATTGTGGCTGGTCATAGACCCCCTGACTCGAGTATAAGCCGAGGGGGGCTTTTTCAGCACAAAAACTGTGCTGAAAAATTCGGCTTATGCTCGAGTATATACGGTGTGTATATATATATCTACATACACACACACACATATATATATATATATATATATATATATATATATATATATAGTATATATTTTTTTATCATAAGAAACTATGGGCCTATACAGTGACAGCTGCAGCAATATGTCAGGGATTCCTCCCAATGGACACTGCAACACACTATGTGAGAGGACCCTGAGAAAATAAGATGCAAGTCGGCTTTCTCAGCCCAGCTGGACATTACGCGGGAGATGCCAAATGTGGTTTAGATAAAGCCCATCTCCAGTTTCCTCGAGATCCACTTCTATTATACAAATGGCTTGGACTTCTATCCGCAGCATCTTGTGGTTTTCTACAGTCATGTATTATAAAATCATTTCTATGGTATTTCACAAAGAATAGATTACCGCCACATAAATAAATCCTGCCGTGAGGTCTGGCCCTGCAGACACATGTAGCTGGCGGGTGGTTTAGCAATCACATACGGGCAGGGGGGTAAGGCATTACCCATTTAATAGACCTGAGGCTTTGGCCAACTTACCTGGCACGTACCTCGGCACAGGCCGGCAATCTTCTCCCTTTTTACTAATTCAGCCCATTTTTCTCTGAATAATATTTCACTTTTTTTTTTTTTGTCCCTTTACACATCAAAGGATCATGACGTGTAGATTAGACGATCTTGGCGGCCACTCCCATCATATCAGTAGTAAAGGCGATTTTTCATGGAGATTTCAAAGTCCAGGAAGAAATGTTTTAATCTGCGTAATGACAATGTTGGAGGCGGCCCAGGTCCAGAGGATGGAGACGGCCGAGCCACAAACGTATGAACATATCGGGTCGTCAACACATGGAAATACCATGACACTTACATACAGGAGCAGACCGCACAGACAGCTATTCTCACTTGTATAATGACGTCGTATATCCTGGACAGTGACAGGAGGGTCTGTAACTGAGCTGTAATATACTGTAGACTAAGGACAGGGAGGTAGACCACATTGCTATAGTAGCACCAGGAGAAGGACCAGGGAGATTCACTCGAGAGAAGCCCCAAATATACTGTAATATTCAGAAAACTGCACTGGGTAAGACCGTCACAGACAAGAGTGTGGAATATTCCAGGTGAAGGTATGATCAGAAAAATAGAAAAAAAAATTAAAGGGATAGAAAGAAAGGCTACTCTTCTACTACCTTTAGATGTCTTCTAGATGCTGCCGTTCAGCAGAAATCCGGGTTTTCTTCTGTATGCAAATGAGTTCTCTCGCAGCACTGGGGGCGTCCCCAATGCTGCGAGAGAAATCTCCAGCGACGCCTCTATCTTCTTCTGGAACGCCCTCTCCCTGTGTCTTCCTCTGTCTTGGCTTTCAAATCTTCTACGCCTTGGCAGTGCCAACTGTGCATGCCCGGGCCACAACAAAATGGCTGCTTACACCAGCGTACTGTGTAAGCAGCCATTTTCTTGTGGCCTGGGCATGCATTGTCAAGGTCTAGAAGATTGAAAGCCAGGCCGGAAGAAGATGCAGGGACAGGGCGTTCCAGAAGAAGATGGAAGCATCACTGGACATTTCTCTCGCAGTTTGAGCGCTGGGGACCGCTCCCAGTGCTGCGAGAGAACTAATTTGCATACCCACATTTCAACCGAACGATGGCCCGGAGAAGACATCTAAAGGTAGGAGAAAAATAGCCTCTCTTAAGGCTATTCCTACCTGTTATCGAGAAGAAAAAAAAAGGTATCCAATGATAGGATCTCTTTAAAGAAAAAAAAAAAAATATCCCAATCTTGATGGAGCATTTCACCCACAAACACACGGATGGTAATGTGTAACTGGTCTTCAGTCTCCGACAATCCACGTCAAGCACTAACTCTTATGAGTAGATGAAATAGTTAGCATCTTTTTATAACATAACGTACATAAAAGTAATAGTAATAAGTAGAGATGACCGAATCAAAGCTGGTGAAGTGGAATTCCATCCGAAATTCAGGAAATATTCGATTCGCTTATAATCCAGATTTCCTCAGGCTTCGTGGTAACGAATCTTTTTTTTTCCTAAAATGGCTGCTGCATATGTTAGGACATGGGGCAAGGAACTGTGGATCCCCCACAATGGCATGCATGCAGCCAATCAGCTGCCAGCCACCCTGTGATGTCACAGCCCTTTAACCTGTTCGCGACCGCCCATGGCATTGGGAGCCGGTGTTAGCTGTAACTGACAGCCTGCTCTATAACCCCCGATTGGAGAATAGCTCCGATTGGGAGTTTTAACCCTTTGGATGCTGCAGTTAAACACAGTATCTGTGATAGCAACATAATCCCTGCAGCTGAAGTAAGTATTTGGCTGCCGCACTGTTCCCCTCAACGTAACGTTATTACTTTAGTCGCTACGTATACCAACAGAGCAGTAGAATTGACGGTCGGCCCAGTGCTGGAACAGAGGGGAGGATGCGGGTCAGTCCAAGTCCATTTTTATTGTATAGGCCTACCCTTCTGACTACATGTACTTTTTTAATCCCAGGAATCCCCTTTAAATAAATGCTATAAAGAAAGTGTTACTGATCGGTCGCCTTATATTCCATCTCCCATATTTACGGCGAGTGACGGATCAGCAGCTACAAAAACCTAAACAAATACATAGAGTAAAACAGAGACATCCAAGAATCATTCTGTGCGTCTTCCTCATTGAGTCATCTACACGTAATCCTGACAACGACATGTCAAGCCTCGTGACATTTCATCAATCATGGATTTGCAAATCAGCAGCCAATGTCAAAATACTTAGCGTGTAATTGCTTTTTAATGGGGATGTCAGGCATATGTTCAGATGCATCTCATGCAGGACACAGCGCTCATTGCCATTAGTACGGAATCAATTAGACAGATAATTAATAACAGTAAAAAAATCTATCCAATAAAGAACATGTGCGGAAAGTATGTAAAAATATATTTAGTACGCTCCGACATTATGGGAAACAGCGGATTGTACTCATGTTGACTTACAAATAGATTCCAATGGTAGGAGCCGAGTTCACGCACACATAAAAGGTAATGGAGGTTAAGAGAAGACAACAATAAGCTGCCCATACATGTAAAGACCATCACTAACAATCCAGTCATGCTTATGATGACCATTGAAGGGGTTGGCTGGCCAACATTTTTCTCTAAACAGGATCAAAACCGCGTAACAGACTCCCCTCACTGATCCCCGCTCTGCCTTTGTTCCAACACTTTCCAGGACCTACACCCATCTGACTCACTGAAAGCTGACAATAAAATTCAGACTGCCCTCAGTGGATGGGTTTACCATTTTCTGTAACTCCCACAGGCTGCAAAACGGACAGGTGTAGGGTTCGTCCACAGGTTTGCCCTAGACATGTAGCCATATACATGGAGACATTATAACAAAAAAATGGCCGCGGCATGTGCAGTTGGCTTTACCTGAGGCCCGATGGCAGAGCCAACTGCGCATGCGTAGAAGTTTGAACCCAGCGCCGGAAGAAGACGTGGAGAGAGGCCGTTACAGACGAAGATGGAGGCGGCGCTGGAGATTTCTCTTGCAGCATCGGGGACTCCCCCAGTGCTGCGAGAGAACTCATTTTCATAGCGTCAAAAACCGGATTATATACTGAACGGCGGTGCAGAGAAGACATCTAAAGGTAGGAGAAAAATAACCTCTTAAGTCTATTCCTACGTGTCAACGAGAAAAAAAAAATAGTATGTTAATGATAGAATCCCTCTAACCTGTTGTTGATACAATACAGTTTATCAGTCTTTGCTGTGTTCTACCTTGAAATAGTCAGGACCTATAAGTATCTGGGTACTCCTCAATAATGAGATGGACTGGGCCGATCACCTGGAGGCGCTGCACAGAAAGGGCAACAGCAGGCTCTACCTGCTCAGGAGGCTGAGGGTCTTTGGAGTCCAGGGGGAAACTTCTTAGGGCCTCTGTTGTAGTATCAGCCATCTTCTTTAGAGTGGCCTGCTGGGGGAGTAGCATACCATTCAGGGATAGGAATAGACTTGACAGGCTGATCAGAAGGGCCAGGTGTGTCCTGGGGAGCCCCCTGGACCCAGTACAGGTGGTGGGTGACAGAAGGATACTGTCTGTGGTGACCTCCATGTGGAACAACAAATCCCACCCCATGTTTGGGACCTTAATGGCACTTGGCAGCACTGTAAGTGACCGTCTGCCTCACCCCAAGTGTGAGAAGGAGCTATCGGAGGTCCTTCCTCCCCGCTGTGGTTAGGCTGCATGATCAACATCCGGCTAAGCGGAGATCATTCCACACAGAGAACTGAAATATCTTGAAGTTGTGATATCCCTCCTACTATCTTCTTTACCTTTTATCTGTACCTACTGTCACTGTAATGCCTCTACCATTTTGTATTTGTACTTTGTATTATTATTGTACTATCCATGCTGCTGTAATACACTGAATTTCCCCATGGTGGGACTAAAAGGATTATCTTTATTATCTGGAAGGTTACTATATTGCCTATTTAGGTCTATCATTCATTTTTAGGCAATGATGCCCTCCCTAATCCATAATCAATAGCAAAGGCCAGTGGATCTATTATGGGCCTCTTCCTTCCCACAGACCTAGTGCTAAGGCCTAGTTCACATGGGGCTAGGGACCACGTATTTTGGTCCTGATTTTGATGCGGGAAGCCAAGTCAGAATAGGACCAGAATGCGCCTGTCGCGACTTCCAACAGTCGCGGCTTCCCACTCCGGAGTAGGCCAAAATGAACGGGCCCAGTCCAGAGGGTGCTGCCGCGAAGCGGACTCTGGGGCTGAATCAGCCGCGGAATCCGCCTGAAGAAAGGGCAGCTCGCTTCTTTTTTCTGCTAGCGGGAACAAACTGCTCACGGAAAAAAGGAAGCTAGCGGTCTACATAGACCTCCATTGTGAGGGGGCGGATTTTGAGGAGGATTCAGTGCCAAAATCCACCCCTCTTGCCCCGTGTGAATGAGTCCTAACAGTCTCCCTGCGATATGTGCAAATACCATATATACTCGAGTATAAGCCGACCCGAATATAAGCCGAGGCCCCTAATTTTACCACAAGAAACTGGGAAAACTTATTGACTCGAGTATAAGCCGAGGGGGGGAAATGCAGAGGCTACTGGAAAATTTCCAAAATTAAAATGGTCGGAGTTTTTGGGTGCTGTAGAAGCTGGGTGCTGGGGAAGGGGAGGGGTTGTTTTGGTTGTCTGTCTGCCCCTTCCCTGAGCTTGAGGACTGGTTTTTTTTCCCCCACTTGGAATTCAGCCTGGCTGAATATAGGGGATCTGCAGTGCTCCTATTAACCTCTTCCCGACGGAACAGGAGCACTGCAGATACCCTTTATTCAGTAGACCGGGCACTGTCAGACACAGGGATACCTAATGTGTTTCACAGTCATTTTCTACTTTTATATGTATTCTAGGGGAAGGAGGGATTTAGAACATTTTTTAAAGCTTTTTTTTACCACTATTTTATGGGAGATTCTATACATTGATATTGCGGCTGGTCATAGACAAATATATATATATTTTTTTTTTTTGCTGACTCGAGTATAAGCCGAGGGGGGCTTTTTCAGCACAAAAACGGTGCTGAAAAATTCGGCTTATACTCGAGTATATACGGTAATAAGAGCTAAATGAGAGAAAAGTAAAATTGGTACCACAACATTATACACCCACATTAGATCCTTTCTACCTTATCAAAAAATATAATGTAAATTATTCATTCTGGTTTCTATTAATACTAACGCGCAAACAATAGATGAAGCCAGCCCAATCCCCCCAGCAATGACAGAACAAAACCTATATAAAGTAAACCTTCTATGCAATGACGGTGCGGCAGACGAAACGAGAGACAATGCAGATATTCTCAATAGCAGCGCATATAAATATCACAGCCTCATAAAATAGTGAAATGTATATCACGTCTCTAATGTTATGAGCCCAGCGCAGCCCTGTCCACGGCGTACACTACCTCTGTCGTCACTTGGAGGATTCCAGGCTAACTATACCATAATCTATTATAAGCACTGACATGGTGATGTCCATATGTCAGCGACGCTGGATACGGGCTTGTGATCTTTTTAATGACTGTTATTGGTAAAGACTTGCGAGATGACATTGGAGACATAAAATATGCACATCTTCAAGACACAAATTCCAGCAAGCCCGGTAAGCAGCGGAGGCAGTCACAGAAAAATCCTAGTGAGTCTGCCGTCCAGCAGTGTAAGAGGAATTTGCAGTATTTTCAGGGACCCGATGGCAGAACGGAGGACCAGGAATGGAAGAGTACCGGCACTGTCTCTTATTTTAGCTCACCCCAGCGGCCCAGGGTTTTCTAATTTGGCTTGAGCCTAAAACAAGACCATTGTCCCAAATTTAACACCAGTACTTGGCAGTATAGCTCTGGTGCATTTGCCCTGTATGTTGGGGCTGGGCAATAAAAAAAATAAACACGAATGTCAACCTGGATAACCGATGACCTTTACGGGGGGGGGGGGTTTATAACAACATTCATAAGGCCGTTTTGGGCCAAAAATATCCAAACCAGAACAGCTACTATTCTCCATGGGTCCATGGGGAGGTGAGAAAGCAAAAAAAAAAAAAAAAAAAAAAAACTTGTTACTCACCTCCCCTGGGTTGTGGTGTGACTACTTCTTGGGAGCCACACTATTGATCAGGAGAGGTGAGTAATAGTGTTTTCTTATTTTTGCTCTCCTCCCCTGGGCCTTCATTTATTATACAGGGTGGGCCATAAATATGGAAACACCTAGATAAAATGGAAGTGGTTGCTGATATCACCTTCCCGATTGTGGCATATTAGTACATGGGAGGGGGAAACATTTGAGGCTGGGTGACGCCCATGGCGGCTATCTGCAAATCCGTTATTTTGGATTCACCTTTACTTTTTCCAATGGGAATGGGTCATGCGACACATCAAACACACGGAGAATTGCACAAGAAAAACTGATTTTTTTTTTATTGATGTGCTGATTTTTAACATAGCTTTATTCATTATCGAGTTATTGACACGTTTGTGACACGAAGCAACGACAGTAACCCACTAATAAAGGAGTGACATACCCTTAAATGCATTGTGTGATTGCTTTGACCAAAAAGGCGACTTTGACATTAGTTGCGGTGAAGCGCGGTTCCTTCAACTACAATCCCATTACGGGTTGTCCTTCTTCCATTGCATCTACTCAGTCAACAGTTGTCTCTCCTGATGTCCCCAAAACATGCATACCAGAATCATTACAATATTGTTCATTACAATAGGGGGAAAGCACATTTTCTATCTTCCTAACTTTGACCCCATCCATAGCTCACTCCATCTCCACAGCTCGGGCATATCGAAACAAGGGCTGAAACCTTCCAAGGTTTGTATCTGAGGTTGTAAAGGGATAAAACACTCCAAGGTTCGTGTCCAGAATTGTAAAGGGATAACTAGGATTGTGGAGTCAGTAGGCCATGGTCAGCCAATGGTCATGTCCAATTCATGAACAAGCTAGTGACTGAATTCCTAATAAAGCAAATATGTAACAAATTATACAGCTAATTAATTGTACAATATTAATAATTGTATACTAGAATTAAAAATAATTCATCATTTCATTATACAGCTGAAGTCTGCAACTTTTTTCGAACTCCACAGGCCTGGCGTCAACTGGCGGTGATTCTCATGGTTGGATCTCGACCAATCTAGCACTGATCATGTATTCATAGAACATTTCAGTAAGTATTAGGCTGTGCTCACGCGGAGGAATATGCCGCAGATTTGGGAGTGGATTTCGCCTCCGAATCCGCCTCCCATTGTTTTTAATAGAAGGCAGAGATAGCAGAAGAACGTGGGAAAAAAGAAGCGTCCTACCACAGATTCTGCGATGCCCTTCATTGGCACCCTGTCTCGGCTAGACCGTGCCGAAAATGCTGGTGGAGGAAAACAAAGAGGAATTCCTCTTCAATTTCTACCGTGTGAACATGCCCTTACTAACCATTAGGATAAGTGCACACCATGGAAAATGAAGAGGAATTCCTCTTCATTTTCCTGCACTGTATCTGTCTGTGGGCTACCCACAAATTCCTTTGTGGCTTTACACTACCGAATGGCCCCAGATGTATGCGCCTTTGACCCTGCTTCAAACACTGGAGAAGAGGCTAAATCTGTCACATGGTTTTATGGCATTTTACAGAAATCACTGACTTGAGACCCTGAGAACTGATTAAAAACCTGGAATTGTTTACATTTGAACCTACTCTGAAAATAAGCAATATATTGCCTGAAATCAGCTCTACAGATAGAGCGGGACCTGAACGCTGATGTTATTCAGCCCCATTGTTTTAGAATTTAGAGGGGCTTTTTAGCTACCGGGTTCACAAAACGACAATGACCCTTCGACGTGGCTCGGCGCTACTTAGTATATTTTACCGTGGCTTTGTAGGTCAAGTTAGCTTGCATTTGGAGAGAAGCCCACGCTGGTCATCAGAAAACAGATGTGTGTAATGTAAAGGTGTTTTGGTTTTAACCTCAGCGTTACATTTTTTCTATTAATATAACTTTTTACTCACGAGCGGCCTGCTTCAAATCAATGGACATAACCTTCCAGATCACAACAGTGGCGTGGTAGATGACATGCTTAGTCTAAAATCTAGGATACCTTTCCGTTCATCCTCATACACATGGGTTGCATTAGAGGATCGCCGTTAGAAACGCTCTGCGCTCAAACCTATCACGTTGCAAGGAACATGTGTTTTCGCTAAAAGTATTAAATCAGAGTATGTGGGCACAAATTAGGCATATTTGACAAATGCGGACATTAAATATGTGAGCTCATACAAACCAATAGATCACTTGTGTGCAAAATTGGGAAAAATGCAATTATATTCTATTGCAAAGCTAAATGATGTGATGCTTGAAATTCACCAGGAAAACGCAGGGGTCACATAAAATACAGATAGACGGTGCGTGGGTCATACGGTTTCATTCGTAGCCTACAGCAAGTGATCCTTCTACTCCAATAAGCTGTAGATAAAGAAGTGACAGGCGCTTACACAAGAGAGGTCAGTATCAGACATCAATATAGCCAGTGCGGGGAATTTACTAAGCCATCTACGCCTGTTTTCTGGTGTAAGGCTGACGCACCATACTGTGGAAACGCAGTTGCAGATTTTGCTGCGGTTTTTGAGCCAAAGCCAAGAATGGTTACAAAAGGAACAGGAAATCTACAGGATGTCTGGAAAGTAAGTACACAAAATGAAAGGGTGGTCTTTATCCGGTATACAAAGCGTTTTTTATTAATGAACATGTGACCAGAAATGCACCGTGGCGGCGCTGCAGATAGATCGACACAGTGCATTTCTGTAGGATGATTTGCCAGTGCTGCTCGAAGACGTGCCTTTGAACATGATTTTTGGCAGCATTTGTGACATTAATATTGTATTACTACATTGTAATATACTTCATATTTAATAACATTTTGGCTCCTTTCTGTGAAATCCCGTACGGAAATACACTTTGATGTATTGCTACCTGAAATCTGTTCAAAGCTTATACATGGTGAACAGGTAGACAGGTTCATGTATAGCGCAGGGAAACGGAGGATGGATGGTGGGAGGTCAATTCAAACATATATCTCTATATATTTTACAATGTAGAACTGTGATTTGGGAGTCACATGAAAGAATAGAGTCTCTGCTTTCATATGGCACCAAGATCACAGTTGTAGCCATTACATTTTCAGAGGAATCACCATTAGAAAACAGTCAGGACTGGGAGGAACTACATAAATGAGCGATTTTTGTCTTCAACTGGTTCATTTGTTATTACTCACAGAACGGTGATCTTGGTGCCATATGAGAGCCGAGATCCACATCACTGTTCTGTGTGTACAATTCCCGAGACATGCCTGATGTGTGTGGCCCCCACTTCCCTGCACTATTCAGGAGCCTGATGAACTGTGCAGAGCAAGCAGCAATATATAGATTTCAGTTAGCAATAGAGAAACCGGGCAATGTGGATTTCAGTGCAGGAGTTCATAAAAAGGAGCCCAAATCTGCCAATAATGTATATTAAAATATGTATTATTTAAGACATAAATGCTGCCCCAAAAACCACAAGTTGTTCGAATGTTAGTTACCCTTTAACCCTGAGTGGTATGGTTCCTCTGTTAAATTTTACAGCTAGTTGTTACTATTCCCCTCATGATAAGCAAATGCCCCTACATAGGCTGTCTGTGTCAGCATGGATTGGACAATATCAGAGTGTGTAGGGCTACATCCCAATGGGTCACAACTAGAGATGAGCGAGTACTGTTCGGATCAGCCGATCCGAACAGCACGCTCGCATAGAAATGAATGGACGTAGCCGGCACGCGGGGGGTATGCGGCCGGCCGACGTCAAAGCGGAAGTACCAGGTGCATCCATTCATTTCTATGGAGCGTGCTGTTCGGATCGGCTGATCCGAACAGTACTCGCTCATCTCTAGTCACAACCATTTATTCATTTCCAGGAGGCACAACAGAGGGATAATTCAATGTCATAAGACTATTTTCGTAAACAATTAAGTCGTAAAAGCGGGCGGTCCTTTTTGATAACTACTCTAAAAATAATGCTATGAAATGGTGAAACAGTAAAAAACCCCACTGCTGTGCAGAAGGGGTCGGAGGACTATAAAGCGCTCTGAACGCTCCCATTAGCCGCTCTCCTCTAATACGCTCACTGATGACTTGGCACAGGCAGTTTAATACAGATCCTTTTCATTTCACGCTCCAGTCCAACACATAAGAATCCCCAAAAGCTGCGATTAATTTGCATTGCTACATAAAACCTTTAATCAGGGTGTTTTAGGATTCATATATGCTCTCTGCTTCCCGGATCGACTCTCTTATTGTTTACAGTACAGCCGAGCTGGTAAGATTTGGCCGGTCCAGCATGTCTACAGCAGTATCACAAACACAATCAGAGAGGAGAGGAACGCCGCTGATTAGTGCCTGCGAGGCCTCCATTATCAGCCTCACATCACAGGGGAGAAAATGCTACAAAATTCAGCTCCAAGTCCAAAAACCTTCTTAGTGACTTAATGAAATCCAGTGCATCGCCATGAACATGTGTCCAATGTCTGCGGACAGAAAATGCTAGTAGTGCACGTGTTTCAGCGTTGCCTGATCAGCCTGCAAAAATATTAAATAATTAAACAGACTAAGCTTTACAATATGCATTATACTTCAGAGCTGCATTCATGGTTCTACTGTTGGTAATAGACAGCACTGACAGCTTAAAGGGAGTCTATCACTTCCACCAGCTACCTTAAACCACTCCCATAGTGCTGTAGATCCTATTAGCCGAATAAAAACCATACCTTTCTTAAGTTTCACAGCTCTGGGGATGCAGCGAAAAAGCACTTTTAGGGCCCCTTCACATGGAGGATACACTGGCTGATTCCGAACGTGTAAACGTTCCGAATCAGTGGTGTTTAAAACAGATCCCATTGCTTTCTATGGGAGCCGGCATACGTGCGCTCCCCATAGAAATGAATGGAAAAAAGCAGTCCATTCATTTCTATGGGGAGCGCACGTATGCCGGCTCCCATAGAAAGCAATGGAATGTTTTAAACGCCGCTGATTCGGTACGGAATCAGCCAGCGTATACTCCGTGTGAAGAGGCCCTTATTCTTTATTCAAATGAGGATCTTTGAAAAAGGGGAGTTTCCTTCTATCACTGAGCACTGCTGTATCATCACTAAACACGCCCATCCTGCATTCAGCTCCTCCTCAACTGACACTGGAAGGATCAACTCACACTGCCCAGGGGGAAGAGCGGAATGCAGGATGGCCATGTACAGTGATGATGCATCTGTGCTCAGTAATAGAAGAAACTCCCCCTGTGCTCAAAGATCCTCATTTGAATAAAGAATTTCCTCTGCATCCCTGGGGCTCTGAAACATACGTAAGGTAATTCTGTTCGGTATGCTGCTAACAGCATCTACAGCACTATGGGAGTGGTTTAAAGTAGCTGGGGGAAGTAATAGACTCCTTTTAAAGGGAATCTACCACCTTTCCTCAAATATAATGATATGTCCCTATCCTGTTACAGAGCACATTACAGTGATAAACACTATACCTTTTTTATGTGCATCATTTTTGTAGATCTGGAGAAAAACAACTTTGACGTCTTAGGTGGTTGCTGCATTGGGGCGGGCCTTCAGCTCCATGGAGCACTACTTTTTGACACTGATGCCTACCATTTCCTACATGTGTCACCCAATGCAGTGGGAGTAGATCCTCCCCAACACCAATCCTACTTGAAAAGCAGAGTAGAAGGCCCACCCCCAGTACACCAACTGACCCATCTAAATAAGACTTCAAAGTTGTTTTTCTCTAAATTTACAAAAGTGACATAAATAACAGAGGTATGTTGTTTATCACTTGTGGGGAAGGTAGCTTAGTAGCAGCAATGGTGCGGACCCAAGCAGTCAGAGACAGGGACACAATGTCTGGTGCAAACAGGTTTATTTGGAAAAAAAAATAAATGAATATACCTTCACATCAGGCACAGAATAAGCAAAATAAAATACAGGATTATCTTCAGGCAAAACGGCGAATAAAACCCTGCTCGTCCGACCGCTAACTAAACAGTAAAAATCTAACTATACGTGTGGCTTACTACCAACCACATGAACAAAAAGTAGCACAATACAGTCTCACCAGACTCAGTGTGTCAGGACAGACCCAGGCACCTCCTCTCCCTCCCAGGATCTGCCCTGAAGTGCAGGCTCTGCAGCCTTTTATGGCCCAGTAACAAGCCTCAGGACCCACATCTGGGACTGAGGCCTATTCAAGACCCGCCCTGGATCACACATAAGTCAGAAACATGGGGCTGATATACCGGGACTCCAATACTCTGCCTGTCACCTTCTCACACATTGTAAAGTGCTCTGTAGTGTAGTGGCTGTAGTTCACTATGGTTAGGGGAGGTGGTAGGCTACCTTTAAAGATGTCCACCCGTAAAAAAATTGTCCCCTTTCTTTTAAATTGAACCTGTATGTGGCATGTTTCTAAACGTACAGTTTTATTGTAAAGTTACAGGCTCCCCTCTTTTGCATACAGTGGCCCAGATTTACTAATAGTCCGACAGTGTACATTTAGACAGGCAGTCTAAAAATGTGCCAGATTTATCACAGTGACTGATGCTGGATGATAAATCTGGCGTATCTTTACACTGTCTGGTCTAAGTTTATGTCACATTTTACTTGGCTTACATTAAGTCAGAAGTTTACATCCCAATCTTAGTGTAATGTAGGTGCACTGTGGCACATTTTCAGCCACTCCCGATTTTTCTGAGAATCCACAACTACACGTCTGGCAAGTCGAAAAATTTTCATCAATGCTAGCTACGCCATGTTTGTTCCAGTATCTAGACTGAACCACAATAGTAAAACTGGGCCAGAGTCATCTGTATGGACAGGAGGTCAAACGATCAAAGCAGGTCCATGGGAGTCATATTGAGGATCTTATTGACCTGGACTGTGAATCTGACCTTTGGAGCCCCTCATTCTCAGGATTATGGGGGTCTTAGCAGTCAGCCCCCCACAGATAGAGGATTAAAACTTTTCCTGGCATTCTCACTTTCATAATTGAAATCTATGCCAGTCATGGACTTCATTGCACTACTCACAGGCTTCATATACTGTGATTCCCACTACTATCCTGTATCCACAGGACAAGGAGACACACTATGAGATTGCAGGGCACCGGACCAATGGAAACACAGCGGCTAAGTGGTTAGCATCATAGACCTATGGAGTCCTTGGTTCTTATGCCACCAAGGACAACATCTGCAAGGAATCTGCATGTTCTCCTTGCATTTGCTTCCTCCCCAGCCAAGTCCAGTTGCGATCAATCACTGGCCTCAACAGTTACAAGTAGGGAACCGGTGACATATTAGAGGTGATATGGTCACAATGGTCACCTGTGCCTCTTCCTTTCTGGCCTTGGCTGGACCAGGCACTGGAGAAAATGGGGGATGAACTGATCGAGCAGAGCACTAGGGGTTGTTCAGTATCATTTTTTTTTTTTTTAAACACCACCCCTGGCCTGGGCTGTGGAGTCGGATTTGCGGAAACTGCGTCAGGAACAATTCTAAGTGGGGGAAAAAAAAAAAAAAAAAAAAGTTACAGACTCAGTTATCAAAATAAAATGATTATTTTTAGTTATACTACACAATTATCGATCTTATAGAATAATTAGATGTATAGATTCTTACATATTAGGAATCAATGATTAGTTTTGGAATGAGCATCTTTACGGCTTCTGTCTGACCATGGCTATTTATAAAGGAGTCAGAATTGGAGCAGAAACGTATAAATATACTAGAGTCGGAGCGGGAGCTGGTGGTTTGGCCTACCGACTCCTAAGACAAGCCCCGGCCCCGTGTATGGCATTTATCCTGGACAACCCCTTTAATAGGATATATAAGAAAAGGGTTTCCAAGCTGGACAACCCCTTTATTCCTCTACTCATCCAGCCTGAGCACACAGCTATATTCTTCACGTCTTCCACCCTGATGACTTAAGACTTCGCGCTTCTGAAGACTGGTACATGATGCCGATATCCCTTTACATCCCGACAGTCTCCAATGCTGCTGCCACAGACACATCCCGTTCCTATGAAAGCTTGCACTCCATATTGTGATGTGTCTCTTTAATGCGTATTTAATGGATCCCAGCGCCATATTTAAATACCACAGCTGTTGTGAGCTCAAAATTCACAAGTCACTAATTTATCCCTCAGCGGCCGGGGGCGCACCTACTGCAATTATTTCACAACTATGTCATCAGCATCTGCCGTAAGAATAGTACAAGTCAGCAGCCCAACATAACACGCTCTGCCCTCACTAAAGATGGCCACCAAATCAAACCACACGGGAAAGTACGCCGGCTAGAATTCCTGCTGAGTCAGCATCTTTATCATGACACATCGATTCTGTACACAGCAATTACAAATACAGCAAAAGTTTCATTAGAACAGTCTCTATCAGTCAGAATGATGGACGTGTGCTGACGGCAGGAAATCCGGAGAGAGGACCCACTTAGAATCCCCCTAAGGCTCTTTAACTCTTTAAGGATCTGTTACCTTTCCTGACAAGTCTGTTCTATAAAATACTTACCGTATTTTCCGGACTATAAGGCGCACATAAAATACTTCGATTTCCTCAGAAATCGAAAGTGCGCCTTATAGTCCGGTGCGCCTTATATAAGGCTTGAAGCGGCGGCACGCGAGGAGTTAAGCGGCGGCCGCCGGCAAAGTCTGCATGCCGCTTCCATACATTGCAATGGGAGCGCGCTATTCAAATAGTATTCGTTCATCTCTAACTATTTGAATAGCGCGCTCTCATTGTAATGTATGGAAGCGGCATGCAGACTTTGCCGGCGGCCGCTGCTTAAAGAGATTCTACTAGAGATGAGCGAGTACTGTTCAGATCAGCCGATCCGAACAGTACTCGCTCAACTCTAGATTCTACCATTAAAAGAACCTCTTCCCCCTAACCACGTCGGAATAGCCTTAAAAGACTATTCGTCTCTTACCTTTCCCATAGCCAGCGCCGCCTTCTCCCTGAGCTGTGTTCGCGCCTTCCGTGTCGTCTTCTTTGGGCCTCATGGATGACGCATGCGCAGTCGGCTCTGGCTGCGAGAGCCTGTTAGAGCCGACTGCGCATGCGTCATCCATGAGGCCCAAAGAAGACAGAGACGGAGCTGCGGAAGAAGGCGGCGCTGGCTATGGTAAAAAGGTAAGGAGATTATTCCGAAGTGATCAAGAAGGAAGTTCTTTAACTCCTCGTGTGCCGAGCGCTTCCATTCATTTCAATGGAAGCGTACCATTGAAATGAATAGAAGCGGCTGGCACGCGGGGGGTTAAGCGGCCGCCGGCAAAGTCTGCCGCTTTCAATCATATAAGGCGCACCGGACAGCGCTGCGCCTTGTAGTCCGGTGCGCCTTATATATGGACCTAGGCAGGACTATAAGGCGCTCATGGGTAATGCGCCTTATAGTCCGGTGCGCCTTATAGTCCGCAAAATACGGTATATTCACCTTGATATAATTCTGGAGCATCCTTTCTCTTGAAGGGAATCTGTCAGCAGAAGCCAGCATAGCAACCCAGCCCTGCAGATAGATAGGTTAGGGTCATCTGAACCAAATGGAGTTTCGCCCTTGTGAATCTCTGCCACTTTTTGTCATATGTAAATCTCTTTGGAGCAATAATAGCTCATTTGCATATTGACAATATCAGTGATATCTCAGCCACTGACTCACAACGGGAGAACAATGGTTGATTCCGGTGAGCACTCAAAAAAAGAAAAAGACATGGCCCGCATCTCCCAACATTATAAATTGATCTAGTGCTTCTCAGCAAATTCTACAATACTGAACATGAGGTTCTTAGTATATATATATTGATCAAGGTGCATAAGCCCACTAGCCACTTCACGGCGACCTCTTTATAGTGGGTCCCTACTCTACTGGGAGCGGCGCTGCACATCGACCGCCACAACCGTAACACAGCACCCGCAGAGCAAGCGACACAGTGGTCCAGCAACACCCCTGCCACCAGACCAAGCCCCCAGGCTCTGGGCCGCAACGCCCCATGGGCACAGGTGAGTCTATGTAACTGCGGAGTTGGTTGGACCTGCGGGGCACTGGTCTGCCACTGGACAGACTGCCTTTAACTCAGTCTCCTCTATTATTCATCATGAAAGATTATGAACAAATTGACAACTGGGCGCTACCATTCTACATGTTGAGAAGTGTTCGGGGGGACGTTCTTACACAGTGGCCTAACTGCAAGTACTGAATTTTTTCACATGTTCCAAAGAGGAATAATACAGTAGAAAGAAAAAAAAAAAAAAAAAACAACAACAATTTTTGCAATAGATAATAAATACAATAATTTTCTATTAAAAAAAAAAAAAAACACATGTCGAAGGATATAACAGATCCTTTATAATTGGAAAACCCATAGAAGCCAGCCAGAGGTCATGTAAAAAAAATAAAATAAAAAATATATATTTATATTAATATTCATCTCTCTCAGGTCCTCAAGCTACACCAGATGCACATTAGTGGCCTCAGTGGTCCCGCTCGGTGTATATAGTTAATAGTCGCCTTTGGCCCTTATGGCTGTAGATACACAGACCAAAGTAGTGAGGATAAATCCTTTATTGGTATAAATTACAGCACCGAACCAGAGTCTTCATCGTCTATCTGAAGCGGAGGAGAACTTACAGGTAAGTGCTTTGCTATTTTATCAGGTCTGGCTTTGCCCAAATTCTCTAGGATTTTAGACAACCCTTTACTGTATAGAAGAAACCGCAAGACTACATAAGTCATCTGCGGACAGGAGCAGAAACCTCCGGTAGCATCACAAAGTATCACATAGGTAAAATACTTCCCCCTCTGGTAACAAGGGAAATCTAAAAATAACCCCGGTGCGCGCTGTACGTTACGACAGCGAGCTGAAATAAACAGCGAGCACAAGTTCTCCGACTGACAGGAGACCCTCATTAAAGTGACCCAGCTGTACATGTACTGACAGACGGGAGGCACAACACCGCGCGGAGGACTGAGCGCCAGGCCAAAGACATGACACATAGACGCATCCAATGTTTACATCTCCAGGAATGAAATACGCTGGCGTTTAAGGGGGTCAGAGAAGCGGCATGAAGAGATTGCAATACATGCAGAAATTTTTTTTTATATATTTTTTATTTATTTATTTTTATTATGGGTTAAAGGGAACCAGGAATGTATATCTGATACAGAGCTATAGTTTGGTGCCCACAATACTAACATTACCTGTGCCCAGGGTTTATAACTATAAACCAGTTCCTGTCCGGAGGAATACACCTTGTCTTTACTATACATGCGCCAGACATTAGGCGCATGCGCAGTGAAGCTGAGATGTGCTGCCTCACTGAACAATTATGAAAGAGCTGAGAGCAGCCTTGGACACATACTGTATATTATAGAGAAATTTGGGACACTATACTATCAGTCTATAAGGACCTACTAGTGGTTCAGTGTCCAAAATGTACATGATATCCGGTTTCTTACCTGGTATTTTTTTTCCTCAGTGGGGGTGAGGACTGATTCTGACACATCAAGGTAGGACTGTCATCAGTGACTCCAGCTTAGCTATTGTCTAAACTGGAGTCTACTGGATATTTAAGGTAGTCTGAAATCCACCTCCAATCTGACGAGACCCTCAGGCAGCTGTTCTGTCCCTATCCAATGCGCTATATAATAGTTTTATTATACACTAGCCTCTGTCCGCGACTTCATCTGCGGGTTGTTGGCGTCGATGATCCACCTATATTCAGCAAATTGCTGCTGTCGATGGTTCGCCTACTCCGGCGTTTCGGCAGCTCTCAAGCTGGCCTGCGGCTCAACCTGTTCTTCGCACCGTGCCTGTGATTGTTCCGGTATCTCAGCAGCTCGCTGGGATGCCATATAATGAGTGAATTGTTCGCATTGATGATCCGCCCACGCCGGCGTTCTAACTGCTCTAAGAGCCACTTGGCGCCTAGCTTGCTCAATCCTTCTGAGCTCCGCTTGAGGAGAACTCTATGACTTCTGGCTACCTTCATTGCTCTTGTTGTTTACATTGAGAGATAATTTAATATAGTACATGAACATAAATTCATAACAGTAGTGAAGCCATGTCATTTACCGGGATAAAAAGTAGGCTACATTTCAATCCAGGTTACAAACTATTTGCCAAATTTCATCCAAATCCGTTCAGCCATTTTTGTGCGAAAGAGTAACAAACATCCAAACACAGAAACATTCTCATTTATAATATTAGTAGGACAAGAATACTTTTTTATTCCTGTCCCCAGTTTTGCCGCAGGCTCACATGGGCGAGTCAATGGAAGCATTATAATACAACATGGGTTGCAGGCCAACTATGCATGAAGCCATAAAGGGGTTGTTCTGACCGAAATCAAGTTTTCATATTGATGACTTATTCACATAGCGCGACACCCTGACCCTGCACAGTTCAGTAGTTTTAGCAGCCTCTGGGTGCTGGAAGCTGCATATAGATGTGGGGCCATTCTTATTCCAGTAATATGAGCGTGGCTGCAGTTCACTGGGACCACAACTATGCAGAGGACGGGGCTGCTGTGCCGCTCCTATTACATGAATATGTCTGTCCACAACAGCTTCGGGCACCCAGGGGCTGCTAGAACAGATGATCTGCGCGGGGTCCAGGAGTCGGCCACCCACAGATCACATACTAATGGCCCTTCCTGTGGATAAACCATCCATATGAAAAGTCAATTTAGGTCCAGGTAAGACATAAATGTATCCTAAAGATAATAAACCAAAATCCTAGAACTAGGAATTGAAAATTCTGACAGTAAAGGACAAAAAAAGAAGAGAAAAGGCAACAAATGAGGTAAAATCGTGTCGCTATATATTTATTCTGTGCCCATAAAAGATCCATATGAAACAAACTTCCAAAATCCCTAAACTGCGGCATCTCATGTATCAAACTGAAGTATAAAAACAGGAAAGATTGAGCCCGGCGCTTTATTAAGCTGGTAGCGGAGGGATTACAGCAGCAGCTGCTCCTTCTATGTTTATGACGCGGCAGGTTTGATCCTTGGAAGCGACACTTAGAAATATCCATGAAACGAGCTCGATAATAAACACGATGGACCAGCTGAAGAGGGAAGGGAAGGATCAGGTTTGGGGGAGGGAGAGTAATGCTGCTGCCGCCGCCCCATGAAGACAGACACATATACAGAAATATCTATATACATTAATGGCCGGCTCGGAGACGTCCCATCTCTGATTCAGTACCAAAAATAAGAAGTAATGCTATACGGAAAAAAAATGTGCATTGTATGTGCGATAGACGTGTTATTAACGGGTAGTACACGGACCCATTATAATTTAAGGAGCCCACACACGGGATCATGTACTATCACGCGTACAGAGCTAATCTCAGGACAGGTCCTATAACTGTCCATTCTACGGTCAGAACTCACTGAAGGATATGAATGGGTCCATGAAGGCACCAGGTCAACCTTATATATAAATAAATATCGACCTCCGTTTAGTGTCTACAGCTCCTGCACAGAGCTATGTGACTGCACGGTTACAGACAAGCACTCAGTTACACAGTACAATGGAGGAGATGGATGAAGTTTCTTTTCAACTAGAGGTACTGGAAAAAGAATGATAAATATATGAATACATGCTATCAATGAGGGAGGGGCTCCACAGACAACCCCTTTCACATAGGAAGCTCCCACCAGCCAGACATGCAACTAGAACATGTGAACTATTACACGGAGATGGCCTTTCAGTAGTCACTGCTTGTTATGCAGCAACTTCTCCCTCCTGGGTATGTTCACATGGCGGAAAGTAACATCCGCCTCAGATTCCTCTTCATTTTCTGACTCCCCCGTCTCCCCGCTGTGGAATACTTGCTGGGTTTCCAAAACTGAATAGGCTCAAATCTGCACAGTCTGAACTGGAGACCCGGGAAGATTGAGAAGGAGACATTTTTTGTTCAGCATCCTGCTCCAATGTCTGTCTTCTATTGTAAACAATATATACTCTATAGGACACTGCACGACCTCTGGCAAAAAGGACAAAATAAGGCAGGATAAGAAATATAGGCTCTGTTCACACTAATATCTTATCTTCCTGTTTTTAACCAAGTGAAATGGGTCCTAATGTGACTGGCCCAAGTGTGACCAGAGCCTTAAACTAAACAAGGCGCTTACAAGCAAAACCTGTATAGGCAAAATAATATAAGATCCAGCTCTGACTGTTGTACAGCGGTCCTATGTAGGAATTAACCGCACAATGTAAACTGATACTGTACATACCACTCAATATAATGAAGAATAACCAGTGTAGAACCATACAAGCCAATAAACCGTGCAGATGCCAACACAACAACCTGCAGGTGTCTAGTATCTGCACCATTACTATTAACACTACTATTGTCACAGATACTATAGGGGCCGTCCTTTGCCCTATGTTTTACTAAAGCTCATTAAAAGCTAAATTTTAAATACCTTTTCTTTTTTTCTTTTTTTTTTTTGGGGGGGGGCACTCTTATTGTGCATTTATTATTATGGTGGTAGACCCAGATCCATTGCAAATTGCTCTCAGTGGGGTACACTATATACTGCTTGCAATACTCATGGAGACCTTTGATCGGGTATGCTTCTCAGACAGGCAGTTCCACTTAAAGGGGTTGTCCCATCACAAGGATCCTATCTATATTGCTAGTTTATGTGGATTTAAGACTTTTCCTAAATGCATTGCTTTATCAAAACTGCTTTGTTTGGCCGTATAACCATCACACAGGATCTCAGTAGCCACAGCTAAAGCGAGGTTTGCCAATCATACAGACCAGGCCAGTTAGTGCTGCAGCTTCTCCAGTCATTCGCCACATGCACATATGACACTTCTGTACTCCACCTGCTTCACCTCTCATCACACACAAACAAGGTAGCCTCATATATCTCCTCTCACTCTGTCCATAGTGCAGCGCCACACTCAGTGACCAGGAACTCATGTGACTTGCAGGCCCACCATTGTAAGGATACGTTTTTATGCCCATACTGTTACTGCAAATTAAAATGATAACAACACAACATAACAGATAATCCAAACCAAGCCGACGGCTCTAGGACAGCTGAAGACCACTTCAGACATAAACAGTACTGGGCAAAGGTTTTAGGTAGGTGTGGAAAATACTGCAAAGAAAGAATGCTTTCACAAACACAAGTGTATACTGTGTATTTTAGCCAATTAAACGGATATTTCATCTCAAGCAATAGATTCTGAATCTATATACCATAGCTGAATCTAACGGATGTGTTTACCCAATACATTGCTTTATCTATCTTTCTGTTTCTCAGCTACATTTCTCCCTCTTTTTTTATAGCTGGTTCCCTACGTTACAGTCCTCCTCACAGGTTAGGATGATGACTCCAGGCCATCTATATTCTCTTCTATCACTGCACACTCTGCTTTCATTCTCTAATAAGGGCTAGATAAGTTTCTTTAGCAAGGTCTCTTATCTGTGCATGTAAATCCAGAGATAACTGCGCCTTTTACAGCAAGCGGGAGCTGAAAACCAGAAGTGGAGGGAAGAAGAGACAAGAGGACAGCAGAAATCCTGGGATGGGAGTAATGTAAATCCCATCAATATTTGGAGTGACCTTTGCACTTTGCTTTCCATCATTTCTTCTTGGGACATTTGCAGACAGTTTTTGAAGGAACTCTGCAGGAGTGTTGTTCTCGCCATCTTCTGTGGCTGTAGGCTTGCTCCAATCCTTCTGGCTGATGATGTAATTCCAGCCACACTGGATGTGGAGGGCTCTGTGGGGGTCACATCATCACTTCCAGGAGTCCTCCTCCAAAGGGTAAAGGTCACACCAAATATTGATGGGATTTAGATTCTTCTTTTCTTCATTCACTTCATTTTCTTAATTGACAAAAGTAAACTATTAGCACTTAAAAACATTATTATTCTCCAGCAATTTTCCAACATCTGACAAACTTTTGTACAGTGCCATATAAATACATATACTGTATATATATATATATTATATATATATATATATATATATATTGCAGCAAAGGATTTATTCCATAGCAATGTTTCGTTCCAGAAGTGCAGACCCTTTCTCACTCACTTGCACCCACTGCTGCTCTGTACAACTGTTTTTGTAGCAGGTTTATTCATCCCAACCACCCTCTAAAGCTGCATTCAAATGCCAATGATAAATGGCCGTACGCCATCCATTTTTACAATGGACGTCACACAGCAGCATTAAATCCATTGTCGCTGAATGGGGGCTATTTCCATCATGGGCAAAATATAGATCATGTCCTATTTTTGGCAGTTTCCACAGATCTTTCTATAGTCTCAAATTTAAGGCAGATCTGTGAAAATGGGATGCAAGACGACGACATTTTCAAGGCCACTTTGCACCTCGGTTGTCTGATAGCAGCCTTATATGTAGAGCGAGACATAACAGCAGGATCAGACTACACAGGGCTTGTTTGTTGTCTGTCACCATGGAGACGTACATATGTATACAATTGAACTTCTTCAATCAAGACCATTTGTAAAGCTGTTCCATTCTCTATACTACATAAGAATAGAATAAAGTTGTACATGCAGGTGCAGCTTTCTATCAGGTAGGGTTATATGAAACGCAGATACTTTATAATCACCGGTTATAAATATTACTGTTATTATTGAAGGGCTATCCCATGGTTACAACTTTTCTATTGGATATATAGAATCAGTCTGCAGGATAGGTGATACATATATGTCCAGGGGGAGCCGGCATACAATCACTATAGGGGTCCCTTGTCCCCGCAGCACACCGGTCAGGCCTCGGCTCCAGTCACACAGGACTGTTCTCAGGATTATTGGGGGGGGGGGGGCAGATTGGCCCCCACTGATCAAGTCCAACCACTCAATGAACGAGCCAATCATATGAAGGAATAGGTGCATGGTATGCTTGGACTTGTGGTTCCTCCACAGCTGCTGACACCTCTATACCCACAGACACGTCCACAAACATATCAGCCATGTCCTGTCACACCAGAGCACCCGCACCCCCGGCCCCCTCACCTGGGCGCACACCCGCAGCACTCCCGGGCTCTGGTATCCACTCTTCTTCATTAGCTGCACCCCAGAATACACGGCCCCAGCTCCGACAAGGGCCACTCCAGCCAGCCGAGTCACTCTCGGCGTTATCCGTATTCCAGGGCCCCCAAGGGCCACCAATTTACGAGCAAAACCAGGGAATCCCGTTCTCCAGGCCGCCATTTTCCCGGAAGTGTCAGCTGTCACTGGACGCTCGGCTCTCGCGAGAAGCAGTCACCTGGCGAGTGTGTGACGTCACAGCGGGTGGTCACGTGATGCTACCTGCGCGGTGTTGCCGCTCACCTGGCGGGATGGCATAGTGTGCAGACTGTGCGGCTTTACACTGAGGATGCGAGTGTGCACGGCGTGTGAAACCGCACCATTATGAATACGTGTACACACAGGAGAGCACTGCTGGAGTAACCGCAGCAGCAATGAGAATTCCTCTAAGAACTAAAACGCTTAGTGCTCATTCACACCTGGGTTGTATGGAGACATACATTAGTTGCCCTATACTGTACTATGTATTATATACAGAGGCTTACAAGGTTAACATATCAAATTCTATGAAAAGGAAAGTGACCTGATGTAATGCAAGTGATAATATGGCTCCTCAGTGGCTTATATCCTATACCGTGGCTTACAATTCATTGTCAAAGGTGCTAAGTGAGCCTTCACACAGAGAAAACGTGCATGTATTTTTGCAAAATACACGTGTAAAAATAAGCCTGTAAAATCTCATTGAAGTCAATGGGAGTCTTATTTTTACACATGAATTTTGCAAAAATACACGCGTGTTTACTCCATGTGAAGGCTCCCTAAGGGTAAATGCACAGGAAAGAGCTGCAAAATGGCCAAGTCAAATTTTCATGGCTGCCTTGCACCCCAGGAGCTCCCATTTCCACATATCCATCATACACCAGTGTAAAAGGCAAAAATAGGACGTGACCTATATTGTAAACTGTCATATTGTATATTGTCATGTAAACAGCCCCATTCACTGACAGTGCAATTAATGTGACGTCCATTGGCCAATCATCACATGGCCCACGGCCAGTTTTCACTGTCATCTGCATTAGTCTAAGTTCACATCTGGTATCCCGCAAAGATCCATGATAAATCACCGGGTGGAAAAATACCGCAAGCCTGAATTTTTTGTTCAGCGATTTCAGGTTAAGAAAATGGACATCTGATGAACCCTACTCCAACAGTGTGGACTGCAATAGAAAACCAGAAGAAAAATCCACCCATGATGAACCCTGTTATAGTCATTGGGTCCCTAAGACTTCCTTCATGTCTGCTATTTTTGCAACCTTTTTTTTTACAAGACTCCAACAGAGTAGAACAGAGTGCCCAGTACAGATGTGGACGTCGCCTGTCTTGTATACCGTGTTGTACTTGTTTGTAATATCATTATGAAGATCATTTTTCACACACTATTAGTAGAGACCCTTCTTTATAAAAGTAATATGATTAAATTGCCTTGTGACATTAACTGACCCCCAATATGAGATTTTAATAAAACCCCATAGAGTTAAAAATGTAATTGTGTTAGGCCTCGTTCACATCTGTGTTCGGGTCATTCCGTTCCCCTGTCCGCATGAAATATGTGGAGAGAAAAATCCTGCAAGTAGCACTTTTCTCTCCGCATTTTTCGTGCGAAAATCACACAGACCTCATTATAGTCTATGGGGTCTGCGGGTTTCCTTAGGTAACCACTTTTTTATGTGGATTAGGTTTCCGTTCAGGGGATCCCCAAGTGGACTCCCCGAACAGAGACCCATGCACAGATGTGAGGCGGGCCATACATGCATTTATGGCCGGCCTAAGCGACTTGTGTTGCCAGACTGTAATGGGGCGCCTCCAAGCTCACCCCCCGGATGGTCCAAGGTACGATGTGGGCACAGTGAAGGCATTTTATAATCAATTGGGGACACAGTAGGGGCTTATTTTTTAAATCAGGGTGGGAACTTTTTAGATTGGGGATTGCATGTTTTTTTAGGGGCCTGGTATGTGGAGCTATTATATTCTGCGGCATAATGTGTAATATGTAGCTTTTTCACAGACACATAATGGGGATGTGCAGTAAAAGTCAGTAGCAATGAGATCTGGTCAACGGTACTATGTAAAAAACAAAAAAAAGGGGAAGTTTAAAGCATAGGCTCACCTCAAAATCAATCTTCAGGGTGCACGGCTGAATGATCCCGGACTCCAGGGAAAGACGAAAGGTCAAGTAGTAGAAAAAGTATTCCAGTCCGCACTCCTGAGGTTTGCTTAAAAATTAACCTTTAATTATCCATATAAAAATGGGTAAATCCAATATAAAAAAATTGAACGTGACAGTGATAAACACAAAAAGTGCATTCAAAAACCCATGAATCGGCTGACGCGTTTCTGGGTATGCTTTACCCCTTAGTCATAGCCTAATACTGCACTGGTATCCTAGGTTTTAAATATCTTACACACTTGCAAAAAACACCTGAACTGAATACCTTCGTTATTACCTACCATCTCAATATCACATAGAACAACGTACAAATTGGACTGATAATCTATCAATAACTGATTACATTTAACATCTTAACAATTAAACTTTAAACAGTACATTATTATACCGCATACCTTTATAATATTACACAGAGCCGGAACTTCGTCGTCTCACAAAAGTGCCGTCCTCCTATGACCCTATACTGGGGTTGTAACCAAACCTCCTTTTTTCTGAATGAACAAGTCACGTGACCTAAAACCCACCAATGAGCAGCAACCGCCGCTCATAGGCTGTCTAAATCACGTGACCAGAATTGGCCAATCAGGAGTGCGGACTGGAATACTTTTTCTACTACTCAACGGTACTATGACTCAAAGAATAAAGTTTTTATACTGCGTACGGTAGGTTTAACAGAAACCCAGAAAAAATAAGGCAGAATTACCATTTTCACCCAATCTTCACATTTACAGAAACAACATATGTTTCCATTGATCTCATTCACCTCTATGGGTGTTAATGAAACAATGTACAGCAGCCCCTCTAAACTGGTACCAGTTTTGGTAGCAGCTGGCCCAGTGGGCAAAGAGACATGATGCGAATCACCAGAGGTCAAGCAAGAAAGTGGTTAGGTCCAGGCAGATGGACAGGGCAGGCGGCTATGATTCCATGGGCAGGTAGCAGCAGATGGTCAGGGCAGGCGTCAAGGTTGAGAGGTCAGGTTCAAGCAGGTGGTCAACAGGAATAGCAGGCAGGACAGGGTCAGCAGACAGGACCAGACAAGGGTCAAAACACAGGTCAGGTCTCAGGCAAACCTTACAGCAAGTCTCACACACTAGCACTCTTTTGCTCAGGCAGTGTAATGTGTTACATGTTCATGTCATTTGCTTTGGTGCAGGTCATCACATGGTCAGTGTTCTGGTGCTTTCTAGACGCTGTATTGCACCTATGTACCTATGGGTTGCACCACTGAAGAAGTTGTTTTTTGCCTCCCCGCAGTGAGAGTCAATGGCATTAGGTTTTGTCTATGGCAGAAAGAGCTCCTTATTTAAGGGCCTGTTCCTACACTTGGAGGGGAGTGGGTCGGCTTGGAAGACAGCATTTGAGAAGGACCGCTTCAAGTAAAAGAGGACAAGTTGGAGTGTATTGAGCTTGGAAGCTTATTGGGAAGTCTCTTCTCAGGCAAAAGATGCTTTTCAGTTCATAGAACCGAACACCTTCAGACACCCATGAATAAAAAGACGGGGTTTCCAGTGGCGGGCAGCGCAATGTCTGCAACAACTGAAGCATATTGCTCATGGCTGCAGGCTGCGATCTTATATACCAGGCCTAGCATACAGCTAAGTTTAATACAGTACCTGTTGTATGTCAACTGTATACCACTAACGTGCGACATCTTAGTCTGTATAACACCTATACAAAACCACCTAATACACCTGAAATCCCAGTACTGTGGATCTGCATTTTCATCTACTATATAATACACACAGCACAGCCACAAATAACATATAAATATCATCTTTGTTGTACATTAGATATAAAAACATCATATATGTCACAACATACCGAATAGAAGAAAAGTAACTCATGGACCGTAAACATTTTTCAATTGCTTTTCATTGTTTTTTTGTTGTCTTCTGTGAGAAGATATTCTAGGCATGCGCAGTCGGCTCTGCCCAAGGCCCGATGGCAGAGCCGACTGCGCATGCCTAGAACATTGAAACCCAGGACGGAAGAAGACACAGGGAGAGGGCGTTCCAGAAGAAGATAGAGGCGGCGCTGGAGAGTTGTCTCGCAGCATTGGGGATACCCCCAGTGCTGTTTGAGCGCTGGATCCCGCCCCCAGTGCTGCGAGAGAACTGATTTGCATACCGAAGAAAACTCGGATTTATACCGAACGGCGGCGCGGAGAAGACATCTAAAGGTAGGAGACGAATAGCCTTTCTTAAGGCTATTCCTACCTGTTAGTCAGAAAAAAAGGGTATCCAATGATAGGATCCCTTTAAATTGATTTAAACTAATCCTATCCATAGACTGCAGACAAATAACTGTAGAGCGTGTCTTGTACTGCAGCATGTTAATTATTGCTGTTGCTTGGCCACGTTTTCTTAGAATATGCAATGTTGGTAGTTGGGAAACTGATTGAAATAGCAGCTGAAAACAGTGACAACGACACAGGAACATCCACTTCAGAATGTCATCTGTGGACTATCTGCCGTGGACCCGTCCTGTGGTCTTAACCTTACCCCACATTCACACGACCAACATATATCCGTGACACTAGGTCCATGTGTGCGCCAGATATACTAGCCTAGAATGCCAGGAGCTGGAATCCTAGCAGTTTAGTTATCTATGATGCCAGGAGTCCCTGCCTCTCAGCGACATACTGTCCCATACCCATTATATTATGGGACAGTATGTCACTAGGGGTTAGTTTTATGCAGATCATGGAACCTCATTGTAGTTTGTGGGTCTGTGAGAATCATGGGCAGCACACGGATGCCCATAGCAGATATGTCGCAGTGGACCCATCCAAAGTAAAACCAGCTTAAATCATGTAGTTGCAGGTTTCATGGGTGGTTTGCCGTTTGCCTACCCTGTGTTTCAGCCTTTCCATAGCCAAAAACACAGCAATAATCGACATGCTCAGTCATCAAAACCTGAGACGCTGAGCACTGTGGGGGCTTTCGTCTGCAGTATGTAGATGCAAATTGTTTAACTCCCATTCACTTCACTTATACTGGATTCATGGTGGGTTAAAGGGACTTTCTGGGAATAAAACCTTAATGGCTCATCCTTAGGATAGGTTCAATTGAAATTCCATGGGGGTCGGACAACTGGGTTCCCCTCAGATCAGAAGTGGCAGAGGTGCCTACTAAGTGTGCTCCCACTTCACAGACAATGTTATGACATGTTCTTCAGTCACATGGACCGATCGCAGCTCTGTCCCATTCAAGTGAGTGGGCTGAACTACAATATCAAGAACAGATGAAGATCCCACAAGAGATCCAAGTGTGTACAAAATGAAAAGAAAGATGATTTCTTGAGTGGTCCTTGAATAGGGCAAAAATTATTGCATGTCGTATGGAAAGTAAACAGTTAATGGAAGACAAAAGTAAAACTAATTGTTTATAGGGGAGAGTGAAGATATTAGTTCACAACAGTATAATATAGGCAGATAGTAAATAATGGTCAAAAATATCCGACACTGTTGTTTCAAGTCCCTCCTTATGTGATATTCTAGAAAATAAGGTCAGATATGTGGCTAGAAAGGCTTTAGCTTTGGAGACCATTTGGTCTCCCAGTTATTTTGGCTGTAGAATGAGTTGAGGCGATTCATGGTTAGACACCAAAGAATTTTTTAGATGTGGACAAACAAAAATATAAAGCTTGTCAATATGTGGAGGTTACTCTAGGTTCACACTAGCACTTGGGTTTCTGCCCTTGCAGGGCTTTTCTTTCTGCATTTTTCAAGTGGATTTGGGGGCGGAAGGCCCGAACGTGGGGGGGGGGGAGGTTATAAGAGATCTGCCTATGGTTGTTATTAGAGATGAGTGAACACTGTTCGGATCAGCCATTCCGAACAGCACGCTCCCATACAAATGAATGGAAGCACCTGGCACGTACACTTTGCTGGCGGCCGGTCGCCGTGCCAGGTGCTTCCATTCATTTCTATGGCAGTGTCCTGTTCGGAACGGCTGATCCAAACAGTGTTCGCTCATCTCTAGTTGTTATAATATGCTATGACTAAGGTTTTACATGTAAGGGTGGGTTCACACCTGCGCCCGATATCCACTTTGTGAGTTTCCGTCTTCTGCCCAAGAAACTGGACAGGAGACAGAAATCCGGCAGTCAGTGTATGCCCGTGAGCGTCTTCTGATCTCTGCGGCGAAACAGTTTTTTTTTGTAACCGGACATAAAGTCCTGCATGTCCGACTTTTTATCTGGTTAAAAAAAAAACGGTTTTGCCACGGAGACCAGAAGACGCTCCCGTGCGGACACTTTGCAAACCCATTCAAGTGAATAGGTTTGAAAAGTGACTGCCGGTTTCCGTCTCCTGTCCAGTTTCTCGGGCAGAAGACGGAAACCCGCAAAGCGGAGACCGAGCACAGGTGTGAACCCACCCTCAAACACTTTTTAACAAGTGACAACAAAAGTGAAAAAAATTCAGCACACATTGTGTCCTCGTCATCTGCCATGTCTTTTTAGAGCCATGATCTAAAAATCCTTTTATGTTCATTCCCCTTTGCTGGGAACAACTAAGGGGACACATTTTTAGCATGACAGACCCTTGAAACGCCGGAATGCTTTGCAGTCATCCTGGAAAATTAAGACTGTATTTAATTGTGGGTGACCCGCTTCAATGAAGTATTGGCATCTATCACAGCTGCTGCGCTTAACTAAATATCTAATAAAGCCCTGGGATAAGAGCGGCTATAGAGGCTGTAAAAGATACTAGAAGTGGAGAGATCAGAGATTTCAGTCCATAAGAAACACATTAGAACTAAACGTTAGATTACGGTAGAAAAATTCTTCGAAATTCCTTTCATTAGAAAGAAAAAAATAATCCTGTTTATTCAGTTCCATTGAGATATATAACAGTAAATATTGGCTCTTTATGGCCAAGTCAAACAAGCAGAAATCTAGGACGAAGTGGAATTTTTTTGGTGAAGATAACAAAGTATTATGTTATTTGCTTAAGAATTAAGTGTAGAAATTCTGACTACTAATAGCCGGTATGTTTTGTACCCAAGTGTAGTGGTTGTTCCCTGCCTGTACAGATTGAGAGGTGTGAAGGCTCCACCCATAGAACTACATCAACATTTGGCGCGTACCCACCCACAGGCTGGTATGCATTGACGTTGCATATATTGGAATTAAGAAGCACACCCAAAATTTTATGTTTAAAATAAAGCAGAAACAATGTGACCCTGTGCAAATGCCGTCCTTTCCCGAAGCATGATCTAAGATTTTCATGTCGCGCCCCTTCCAGATATAATTGCTTGTGGGAGTGAAGAATGTAGAGGGAATTAAAGAGGAACTTTATAATTAGTTACACATATTGCTAAATTAATGTTATTTGTGTATCAAGAGTTGTCATGTGTTGGACAAATCTGTTGAAGTATCCTTAAGCCTCAAACACAAGATGTCTTATAAAAGAGCACACAGAGTTCCAGGACTGAATTTACACTGGTGGAGACGTGAAGCAAACAGTATTTGGGGCTGGAAATTTAGTTATTGAAAGAGATTCTATCACCAGACCCTGCATATCAACCCGGCCCCCCAGATAGATAGGTTAGGATCACCTGACCCAGGATATCAACCCGGCCCCGCAGATAGATAGGTTAGGGTCACCTGACCCAGGATATCAACCTGGCCCTGTAGATAGATAGGTTAGGGTCACCTGACCCAGTATATCAACCTGGCCCTGTAGATAGATAGGTTAGGGTCACCTGACCCAGTATATCAACCCGGCCCCCCAGATAGATAGGTTAGGGTCACCTGACCCAGTATATCAACCCGGCCCTGTAGATAGGTTAGGGTCACTTGACCCAGGATATCAACCTGGCCCCGCAGATAGATAGGTTATGGTCACCTGAATCAGTTTTCTTCCTATGAATCTCTGCCTCTGCTGCTGACATATCGCCTTTTTTTCAATAAGCAAAGTAGCTTTTTGGAGCAATGAGGGTGCTGCCATTGCTCCAAAGAGGTATGCAGCCAAACCAATGAGCTTATTTGCATAATGACAAAAAATGCTGATATCTCGACACTACAGTCATCCATTCACAATGGGAAAGCACTATCTGATTCAGGTGACCCTAACCTATCTATCTGCAGGGCTGGGCTGATATACTGGGCACTGGTGACCCTAACCTATCTATCTGCATGGCTGGGCTGATATGTTGGGCCTGGTGACCCTAAGCTATCTATCTACATGCCTGGGCTAATATAGTATGTTGAGAACTGGTGACCCTAACCTATCTATCTGCAGAGCTGGGCTGATATGGTGGGATCTGATGACAGTCCCCTTCTAAAGCATACCTGTCATTTCCAGTGACTTTTCATAATATGCTGTTGTGTAAGAGGAAAATGTATTTCTGGCAATTATATGACTTGTATCTGGCATTTTTACCAGGTTCTATTTCTAATTATCAGTAATATGCTGCGTGAATGGACAAACACTTCTTAGGATTCACATAGAGACAATAAGATACTGCTCTGCTATATCTATGAATCAAACCCTCAGAAGCAGCTGCAGCATGGAGGACACTATAGAGAAGTAGTGAGCAGAGTAGCTGTGATTCTAGCACTGGGATGAGATACAACACTCTCTAGAAGCTGCAGCCATGTCTCTGTGCGTGTCTTCTACATCATTCAACTACTCCTCCCTCTACTTCCCCTCCCTGCTACATTATCTTATAAGGATTGCATGTAGCATATCACGATTAATAAGACATTTTACCTTGATTACGATTAATGGCAATTATCCTCTGGATAGAGAATAAATATTTTTCTTGAGATAGTCCCAATTTATTTTAGGCAAAATTACCGACTCCTACCATATACCTAATATAGCTGGATGGCTATCCCTTTTTGTCGCAGTAGGTGTTTATGCCATGTAGGGTTTCTGTCTAAAACGTATCGATAGTATATGCCCGTGATGGCAAACCTATGGCACGGGTGCCAGAGGTGGCACTCAGAGCCCTCTTTTTGGGCACCCATCTGTGGAATAGATTATACTGTGTGGGGGCCACTGTGGAGGAGATTATACTGTGTTGGGGACCACTGTGCAGCAGATTATACTGTGTGGGGGCCACTGTGGAGCAGATTATACTGTGTGGGGCCACTGTGCAGCAGATTATACTGTGTGGGGCCACTGTGGAGCAGATTATACTGTGTGGGGCCACTGTGCAGCAGATTATACTGTGTGGGGCCACTGTGGAGCAGATTATACTGTGTTGGGGACCACTGTGGAGCAGATTATACTGTGTGGGGGTCACTTTGAAGCAGATTGGGCTGTGTAGGAGTCACAGTAGAGCAGAAAGCTCTATAAAGTCCCATTCGTATGACCATATTTTGCAGCTCTGAAATTGTGTGGATCTGCACATTAAGGCTAAATTGCTGTATTGGCACTTTGTGATAAATTAGTGGGTTTTGGGTTGCAGTTTGGGCGCTCGGTCTCTAAAAGGTTCGCCATCACTAGTATATGCAGTCACTTAAAAAGGTGTTTAATTTGTGACTAGAGATGAGCGAGTAGTATTCGATCAAATACCTCCCCGCCATAGGTATTCGTGTAAGCGGGCGAACACCAAGGGGTTAAACGCATCGAATATTTGATGCGCTTAACCCCTTGGTGTTCGGCCGCTTATACGAATACCTATTGTGGGGAGGTAGTAAATCGAATACTACTCGCTCATCTCTATTTGTGACTGCAGATACTTTCTACAACATTTGATGAAATAAGTTGTTTGTGTACATGTCGGTCTATGGATGTATTTTTGTATTCCTGAAATTTCTTTTTGGAGAAACGTTTCTGTATTCTTTTGCCAAATGTTTGAAGGGTATCCGCCTATTCACTCACTGGGTATATACAATACAGTAACTTGTGCTCATAAGTTTTACTATTGGTTCGTCTACAAAGAACCTCTCTAGGCTATTTCATACTTGGATTATCTATGGAATGCCCGGCATAAGTGTAAGTGAAAACCTGGCTTATATGGTGTACAGTTTACTGTTCCTATGCCAGCCTATAATACAGAGAACAGTGTATGGAGACACACAAAGCAGATTGTTAAACCCCCTTGTCAGTCTCTAATCCAGATATGATATGCAATCTGGGAGTGGGGTAGGAACCAGTCATGCTGGGAATAAACTAGAGTTAAAGTAGTAAGGAATTGGCTTAGATATGAGACTTTGTTGCTCTGTAACGCTAAGGGTTTTCCTTTGACCGGGGGCATAGCTATAGGGATCTAGTGGAACATGTATCTTATTTCGGTGGTACTTGGGGGATACCAACAAACCACTGTACATTTCCAACAGTATTTAGCTAAAGAGCTATGGCAGTGAACTGGATCTTTGACTCATAAAGCACTGCCTTTAATTAAGTCTTACAGGGGTTCAGTGGCCTCCAAGCATCAGGATCTGATCTGGGCGGATCTGACACCTGCACAGATCAGCTGCTGTAGTGGGCAGGGAGCAGGAACATCTCTGATCCTGTTCAAGTAATAGCAGAGGAGCTGCAGTTTTATTCTTCTACCACTCTGAAGTGGACAGGACTGCTGCTGGGCTCCTATTACTTGAATAGATGCAAAGCTGTTTCCGGACCACTACCATTGCAGCAGCCTCTGGTGCCCTGGATGCTGCTGGAACTGCTGATCTGTGTGGGGTACGGCTGTCAAACCCCCACAGACCCCCACAGAGTAAAACTCTTTCAATGCAGCCACTGGAGTACAAAATCATTTAAATAAAAAAAATTCTCTACAAAAATACAATTCACCGAGTCATCGTTTATTGATGAAAGAATAAAAAACCTTTGCATTGTGGACGGCGAAGGTGATAAAACTTAAAATTGTTTCGCCGTTCTGGCATGCATTGTGAAAGAATTTGTAACAGAAGATTGGGATGGAAGTTCCAACAGAGATCAGGCTGAGTTCAGACGGGGTTTTTTTGGTCCGGAATTTGACGCGTAGGCCGCCCCAGATTCCAGAGCATAAAAATGGTAGCCGCGACTGGATGCAGATACAGTGCACCGGCATCCAGTCCCAGAACTCCGCTCCAGATTAGGCTCAAATGAATGGGCCTAGTCGGGAGGGAGTGTCTTCAGGCAGAGGTCCACGGCTGAACCGGCCACGGAATCCGCCTGAAGAAAGGCAGGTTGACGGAACCCATTGATTTCAATGGGAGATTTTTTTTGGTCAGGATTAGAGATGAGCGAACACTAAAATGTTCGAGGTTCGAAATTCGATTCAAACAGCCGCTCAATGTTCGTGTGTTCGAACGGGTTTCGAACCCCATTATAGTCTATGGGGAACAGATACTCGTTAAGGGGGAAACCCAAATCCGTGTCTGGAGGGTCACCAAGTCCACTATGACACCCCAGGAAATGATGCCAACACCTCTGGAATGACACTGGGACAGCAGGGGAAGCATGTCTGGGGGCATCTAACACACCAAAGACCCTCTATTACCCCAACATCACAGCCTAACAACTACACACTTTACACACTCAATACCACCTCTCTGACAGTAGGAAAACACCTTGAAACATGTGTATTTGGCACTTGCAGTGAGGAGAGCTTGTCACCAGCAGTGAATTTGGCCCTTGTAGTAAGTTGAGGTTGGCACCAACATTTGTTTTGAAAATCAGGGTGGATTGAGCCTCTAACCAGCAGAGTTTGGGCAAATTCATGGTGGAGGGAGCCTCTAAAAACCCCAGTTTGGACCAATTCATGGTGGAGGGAGCCTCTAACCAGCCCAGTTTGGGCAAATTCATGGTGGAGGGAGCCTCTAAAAAACCCAGTTTGGACCAATTCATGGTGGAGGGAGCCTCTAAACAGCCCAGTTTGGGCAAATTCATGGTGGAGGGAGCCTCTAACCAGCCCAGTTTGGACCAATTAATGGTGGAGGGAGCCTCTAAACAGCCAAGTTTGGACCAATTCATGGTGGAGGGAGCCTCTAAAACCCCCAGTTTGGACCAATTCATGGTGGAGGGAGCCTCTAACCAGCCCAGTTTGGGCAAATTCATGGTGGAGGGAGCCTCTAAACAGCCCAGTTTGGGCAAATTCATGGTGGAGGGAGCCTCTAACCAGCCCAGTTTGGACCAATTAATGGTGGAGGGAGCCTCTAACCAGCCCAGTTTGGACCAATTAATGGTGGAGGGAGCCTCTAACCAGCCCAGTTTGGACCAATTAATGGTGGAGGGAGCCTCTAACCACCCCAGTTTGGACCAATTCATGGTGGAGGGAGCCTCTAAACAGCCAAGTTTGGACCAATTCATGGTGAAGGGAGCCTCTAAAAACCCGTTTGGACCAATTCATGGTGGAGGGAGCCTCTAAACAGCCAAGTTTGGACCAATTCATGGTGAAGGGAGCCTCTAAAAACCCGTTTGGACCAATTCATGGTGGAGGGAGCCTCTAACCAGCCCAGTTTGGGCAAATTCATGGTGGAGGGAGCCTCTAAACAGCCCAGTTTGGGCAAATTCATGGTGGAGGGAGCCTCTAACCAGCCCAGTTTGGACCAATTAATGGTGGAGGGAGCCTCTAACCAGCCCAGTTTGGACCAATTAATGGTGGAGGGAGCCTCTAACCACCCCAGTTTGGACCAATTCATGGTGGAGGGAGCCTCTAAACAGCCAAGTTTGGACCAATTCATGGTGGAGGGAGCCTCTAAAAACCCCAGTTTGGACCAATTCATGGTGGAGGGAGCCTCTAACCAGCCCAGTTTGGACCAATTAATGGTGGAGGGAGCCTCTAAACAGCCAAGTTTTGGGAAATTCATGGTGGAGGGAGCCTCTAACCAGCCCAGTTTGGACCAATTAATGGTGGAGGGAGCCTCTAACCAGCCCAGTTTGGACCAATTAATGGTGGAGGGAGCCTCTAACCAGCCCAGTTTGGACCAATTAATGGTGGAGGGAGCCTCTAACCACCCCAGTTTGGACCAATTCATGGTGGAGGGAGCCTCTAAACAGCCAAGTTTGGACCAATTCATGGTGAAGGGAGCCTCTAAAAACCCGTTTGGACCAATTCATGGTGGAGGGAGCCTCTAACCAGCCCAGTTTGGGCAAATTCATGGTGGAGGGAGCCTCTAAACAGCCCAGTTTGGGCAAATTCATGGTGGAGGGAGCCTCTAACCAGCCCAGTTTGGACCAATTAATGGTGGAGGGAGCCTCTAACCAGCCCAGTTTGGACCAATTAATGGTGGAGGGAGCCTCTAACCACCCCAGTTTGGACCAATTCATGGTGGAGGGAGCCTCTAAACAGCCAAGTTTGGACCAATTCATGGTGGAGGGAGCCTCTAAAAACCCCAGTTTGGACCAATTCATGGTGGAGGGAGCCTCTAACCAGCCCAGTTTGGACCAATTAATGGTGGAGGGAGCCTCTAAACAGCCAAGTTTTGGGAAATTCATGGTGGAGGGAGCCTCTAACCAGCCCAGTTTGGACCAATTAATGGTGGAGGGAGCCTCTAACCAGCCCAGTTTGGACCAATTAATGGTGGAGGGAGCCTCTAACCAGCCCAGTTTGGACCAATTAATGGTGGAGGGAGCCTCTAACCAGCCCAGTTTGGACCAATTAATGGTGGAGGGAGCCTCTAACCACCCCAGTTTGGACCAATTCATGGTGGAGGGAGCCTCTAAACAGCCAAGTTTGGACCAATTCATGGTGAAGGGAGCCTCTAAAAACCCGTTTGGACCAATTCATGGTGGAGGGAGCCTCTAACCAGCCCAGTTTGGGCAAATTCATGGTGGAGGGAGCCTCTAAACAGCCCAGTTTGGGCAAATTCATGGTGGAGGGAGCCTCTAACCAGCCCAGTTTGGACCAATTAATGGTGGAGGGAGCCTCTAACCAGCCCAGTTTGGACCAATTAATGGTGGAGGGAGCCTCTAACCAGCCCAGTTTGGACCAATTCATGGTGGAGGGAGCCTCTAAACAGCCCAGTTTGGGCAAATTCATGGTGGAAGGAGCCTCTAACCAGCAGAGTTGTGGGAAAGCAGGGTGGAGGGAGCCTCTAACCAGCAGAGTTGGTGGAAATCAGGGTGGAGGGAGCCTCTAACCAGCAGAGTTGGGGGAAATCATGTTGGAGGGAGCCTAGTATTAGCAGAATTGTGCAACGCTTATGGTGGATGAGTATGAGGATGCGGAGGAATTGGAGAGGTTGAGTACAGACATGGAGTTTCATGTTGGGGTGCTTTACACAGGTGGGCACAAAAATGACGGCTCTACCCAGTGGTGGTTCATTTTTATCAAAGTGAGCCGGTCGGCACTCTCAGCTGACAGACGGGTGCGCTTGTCAGTGATGATGCCACCGGCTGCACTGAACACCCTCTCAGATAGGACGCTGGCGGCAGGACAGGACAGCACCTCCAAGGCATATAGGGCAAGTTCAAGCCACAGGTCCAACTTCGACACCCAATACGTGTAGGGCGCAGAGGGGTCGGAGAGGACAGGGCTGTGGTCGGAAAGGTATTCCCGCAACATGCGCCTATACTTCTCACGCCTGGTGACACTAGGACCCTCCGTGGCGGCACTTTGGCGAGGGGGTGCCATCAAGGTGTCCCAGACCTTAGACAGTGTGCCCCTCGTTTGTGTGGACCGGTGAGAACTTGGTTGCCTACTGGAGGAACTGCCCTCCCTGCCGCCAACGTCACATGCTGGAAACATCTCCATCATATTCTGCACCAATTGCCTGTGGCAAGCATTGATGCGATTGGCCCTCCCCTCTACCGGAATAAAAGACGAGATGTTGTTTTTATACCGGGGGTCAAGGATAGCAAAGATCCAGTACTGGTTGTCCTCCATGATTTTGACAATACGCTTGTCGGTTGTAAAGCACCCCAACATGAACTCAGCCATGTCTGCCACAGTGTTAGTTGGCATGACTCCTCTGGCCCCACCGGAAAGTTCAATCTCCATTTCCTCCTCATCCTCCATGTCTACCCATCCGCGCTGCAACAATGGGACGATTCGAAGTTGCCCGGAAGCCTCCTGTATCACCATCACATCATCGGACAACTCTTCTTCCTCCTCCTCCTCCTCCTCCTCCTCCATTAAACGCAGTGAAGCGGACAGATGTGTGGACCTACTCTCCAGCTGTGACGGATCGGATGCTATCCCTAACTCCTCTGTGTGATCTGAGTTATCCCTGATGTCAATCAGGGATTCTCTCAGAACACACAAGAGCGGGATTGTAAGGCTCACCATCGCATCCTCAGAGCTCACCCTCCTTGTGGACTCCTCAAAGACCCGTAGGATGTCACAAAGGTCTCTCATCCATGGCCACTCATGGATGTGAAACTGAGGCAGCTGACTTTGTGGCACCCTAGGGTTTTGTAGCTGGTATTCCATCAAAGGTCTCTGCTGCTCAACCACTCTATTCAACATCTGAAACGTTGAGTTCCAGCGTGTGGGGACGTCGCACAAAAGCCGGTGTTGTGGCACATGCAGGCGTTGCTGGAGAGATTTTAAGCTAGCAGCGGCTACTGTCGACTTGCGAAAGTGGGCGCACATGCGCCGCACTTTCACCAGTAGCTCTGGAACATTGGGGTAGCTCTTTAGGAAACGTTGCACCACTAGGTTGAAGACGTGGGCCAGGCATGGAACATGTTGGAGTCCGGCAAGCTCCAGAGCTGCTACCAGGTTCCGGCCGTTATCACAAACGACCATGCCTGGGCCCAGGTGCAGCGGCTCAAACCATATTGCCGTCTCATCGAGGAGGGCATCCCTCACCTCGGAGGCAGTGTGCTGTCTGTCCCCCAAGCTGATCAGCTTCAGCACAGCCTGCTGACGTCTACCAACGCCAGTGCTGCAACGTTTCCAACTCGTAGCTGGGGTCAATCTAACAGCGGAGGAGGAGGCGGTGGCGGAGGAGGAGGCGGTGGCGGAGGAGGAGGCGGTAGAGGAGGAGGAGGAGGGGGGTGTTCTTCTCGTGTCCCTGCCAGGAATGTTAGGCGGGGAGACGAGGTACACCGGGCCAGTTTGGGAAGCAGTCCCAGCCTCAACTACATTCACCCAGTGTGCCGTCAGTGAAATGTAGCGTCCCTGTCCGCATGCACTTGTCCACGCGTCGGTGGTCAAGTGGACCTTTGTGCAAAGCGCGGAACTAAGGGCCCGCCTGATGTTGAGTGACACGTGCTGGTGCAAGGCGGGGACGGCACACCGGGAGAAGTAGTGACGGCTAGGGACGGCATAGCGAGGTGCCGCAGTTGCCATCAGGTCCAGGAAGGCGGGAGTTTCAACAAGCCGGAACGCCAACATCTCCTGGGCCAGCAGTTTAGCGATGTTGGCGTTCAAGGCTTGCGCGTGTGGGTGGTTAGCAGTGTATTTCTGCCGCCGCTCCAATGTCTGAGAGATGGTGGGTTGTTGTAAAGAAACGCCTGATGGTGCCTTTGATGGTGCAGGAGAAGGAGATAAGACAGGACCAGGGGAGGATGAGGTAGAAGTCAACAAAGTGGCGGAGGCAGATGAAGTGGTGTCCTGGCTCGTCCTCTGGAGTGCATCGCCAGCACAGTCAGCAGTGGCAGTGGCAGAGGCAGAGGCAGTGGCAGAGGCAGTGGCAGTGGCGTGAACGGCAGGCGGCCTTTGTCCTGCCGTTGCTGCCTGCCACTGATTCCAGTGCTTGGATTCCAAATGACGGCGCATTGAAGTGGTGGACAGGTTGCTCTTCTCAGAGCCCCTAATCAATTTCGAGAGGCAAATTGTGCAGACAACACTATATCTGTCCTCGGCGCATTCCTTGAAAAAACTCCACACCTTCGAGAAACGTGCCCTCGAGGTGGGAGTTTTTCGGGGCTGGGTACGAACTGGAACATCTTGGGAGATTCCGGGTGTGGCCTGGCTTCGCCTAAGCTGCTGACCTCTGCCTCTGCCTCTAGCTACCCTTTTTGGTGCTGCACCTGCCTCAACATCCACACTACTTTCCCCGCTTGACATCCCCCCTGTCCAGGTCGGGTCAGTGTCCTCATCATCCACCACTTCCTCTTCCAACTCCTGTCTCATCTCCTCCTCCCGCACAATGCGCCGGTCAACTGGATGCCCTGACGGCAACTGCGTCACATCATCGTCGATGAGGGTGGGTTGCTGGTCATCCACCACCAAATCGAACGGAGATGGAGGAGACTCTAGTGTTTGAGCATCTGGACACAGATGCTCCTCTGTTAGGTTCGTGGAATCGTGACGTGGAGAGGCAGGTTGAGGGACAATGAAAGGAGCGGAGAACAGCTCTGGGGAGCAGGGACAGTTTGGGTTATTGTTCTGTAAAGCTTCGGAATTTTGGGAGGAAGGAAGACAAGACTGTTGGGTAATAGGAGGAGAGGAGGCAGAGTCTGACTGGCTGCTGGACAATGTGCTGTAAGCGTTCTCTGACAGCCATTGCAAGACCTGTTCCTGGTTCTCGGGCCTACTAAGGTTTGTACCCTGCAGTTTAGTTAATGTGGCAAGCAACCCTGGCACTGTGGAGTGGCGCAATGCTTGCTGCCCCACAGGAGTAGGCACGGGACGCCCTGTGGCTTCACTGCTACCTTGCTCCCCAGAACCATTCCCCCGACCTCGCCCACGGCCTCGTCCACGTCCCTTTCCGGGAGCCTTGCGCATTTTGAATTCCTAGTTAGAAATTGGCACTGTATACCAGTAGTAAAAATTGTGGGTGCACGTAACCCCAATATATTCTTTGAATTCCCAGTCAGACACTGGCACTATATGGCAGTAGCAAGAAATGAGGGTATTTGTATTCCCAATATACTCTTTGAATTCCCAGTCAGACAATGGCACTGTATACCAGTAGTAAAAATTGTGGGTGCACGTAACCCCAATATATTCTTTGAATTCCCAGTCAGAAACTGGCACTATATGGCAGTAGCAAGAAATGAGGGTATTTGTATTCCCAATATACTCTTTGAATTCCCAGTCAGACAATGGCACTGTATACCAGTAGTAAAAATTGTGGGTGCACGTAACCCCAATATATTCTTTGAATTCCCAGTCAGACACTGGCACTATATGGCAGTAGCAAGAAATGAGGGTATTTGTATTCCCAATATATTCTTTGAATTCCCAGTCAGACAATGGCACTGTATACCAGTAGTAAAAATTGTGGGTGCACGTAACCCCAATATATTCTTTGAATTACCAGTCAGAAACTGGCACTATATGGCAGTAGCAAGAAATGAGGGTATTTATAACCCCAATATATTCTTTGAATTCCCAGTCAGACAATGGCACTGTATACCAGTAGTAAAAATTGTGGGTGCACGTAACCCCAATATATTCTTTGAATTCCCAGTCAGAAACTGGCACTATATGGCAGTAGCAAGAAATGAGGGTATTTGTATTCCCAATATACTCTTTGAATTCCCAGTCAGACAATGGCACTGTATACCAGTAGTAAAAATTGTGGGTGCACGTAACCCCAATATATTCTTTGAATTACCAGTCAGAAACTGGCACTATATGGCAGTAGCAAGAAATGAGGGTATTTATAACCCCAATATATTCTTTGAATTCCCAGTCAGACAATGGCACTGTATACCAGTAGTAAAAATTGTGGGTGCACGTAACCCCAATATATTCTTTGAATTCCCAGTCAGAAACTGGCACTATATGGCAGTAGCAAGAAATGAGGGTATTTGTATTCCCAATATACTCTTTGAATTCCCAGTCAGACAATGGCACTGTATACCAGTAGTAAAAATTGTGGGTGCACGTAACCCCAATATATTCTTTGAATTACCAGTCAGAAACTGGCACTATATGGCAGTAGCAAGAAATGAGGGTATTTATAACCCCAATATATTCTTTGAATTCCCAGTCAGACAATGGCACTGTATACCAGTAGTAAAAATTGTGGGTGCACGTAACCCCAATATATTCTTTGAATTACCAGTCAGAAACTGGCACTATATGGCAGTAGCAAGAAATGAGGGTATTTATAACCCCAATATATTCTTTGAATTCCCAGTCAGACAATGGCACTGTATACCAGTAGTAAAAATTGTGGGTGCACGTAACCCCAATATATTCTTTGAATTACCAGTCAGAAACTGGCACTATATGGCAGTAGCAAGAAATGAGGGTATTTGTATTCCCAATATACTCTTTGAATTCCCAGTCAGACAATGGCACTGTATACCAGTAGTAAAAATTGTGGGTGCACGTAACCCCAATATATTCTTTGAATTACCAGTCAGAAACTGGCACTATATGGCAGTAGCAAGAAATGAGGGTATTTGTATTCCCAATATACTCTTTGAATTCCCAGTCAGACAATGGCACTGTATACCAGTAGTAAAAATTGTGGGTGCACGTAACCCCAATATATTCTTTGAATTCCCAGTCAGACACTGGCACTATATGGCAGTAGCAAGAAATGAGGGTATTTGTATTCCCAATATATTCTTTGAATTCCCAGTCAGACAATGGCACTGTATACCAGTAGTAAAAATTGTGGGTGCACGTAACCCCAATATATTCTTTGAATTACCAGTCAGAAACTGGCACTATATGGCAGTAGCAAGAAATGAGGGTATTTGTATTCCCAATATACTCTTTGAATTCCCAGTCAGACAATGGCACTGTATACCAGTAGTAAAAATTGTGGGTGCACGTAACCCCAATATATTCTTTGAATTCCCAGTCAGAAACTGGCACTATATGGCAGTAGCAAGAAATGAGGGTATTTATAACCCCAATATATTCTTTGAATTCCCAGTCAGACAATGGCACTGTATACCAGTAGTAAAAATTGTGGGTGCACGTAACCCCAATATATTCTTTGAATTACCAGTCAGAAACTGGCACTATATGGCAGTAGCAAGAAATGAGGGTATTTATAACCCCAATATATTCTTTGAATTCCCAGTCAGACAATGGCACTGTATACCAGTAGTAAAAATTGTGGGTGCACGTAACCCCAATATATTCTTTGAATTACCAGTCAGAAACTGGCACTATATGGCAGTAGCAAGAAATGAGGGTATTTGTATTCCCAATATACTCTTTGAATTCCCAGTCAGACAATGGCACTGTATACCAGTAGTAAAAATTGTGGGTGCACGTAACCCCAATATATTCTTTGAATTCCCAGTCAGACACTGGCACTATATGGCAGTAGCAAGAAATGAGGGTATTTGTATTCCCAATATATTCTTTGAATTCCCAGTCAGACAATGGCACTGTATACCAGTAGTAAAAATTGTGGGTGCACGTAACCCCAATATATTCTTTGAATTCCCAGTCAGAAACTGGCACTATATGGCAGTAGCAAGAAATGAGGGTATTTATAACCCCAATATATTCTTTGAATTCCCAGTCAGACAATGGCACTGTATACCAGTAGTAAAAATTGTGGGTGCACGTAACCCCAATATATTCTTTGAATTCCCAGTCAGACACTGGCACTATATGGCAGTAGCAAGAAATGAGGGTATTTGTATTCCCAATATATTCTTTGAATTCCCAGTCAGACAATGGCACTGTATACCAGTAGTAAAAATTGTGGGTGCACGTAACCCCAATATATTCTTTGAATTACCAGTCAGACACTGGCACTATATGGCAGTAGCAAGAAATGAGGGTATTTGTATTCCCAATATATTCTTTGAATTCCCAGTCAGACAATGGCACTGTATACCAGTAGTAAAAATTGTGGGTGCACGTAACCCCAATATATTCTTTGAATTCCCAGTCAGACACTGGCACTATATGGCAGTAGCAAGAAATGAGGGTATTTGTATTCCCAATATATTCTTTGAATTCCCAGTCAGACAATGGCACTGTATACCAGTAGTAAAAATTGTGGGTGCACGTAACCCCAATATATTCTTTGAATTCCCAGTCAGACACTGGCACTATATGGCAGTAGCAAGAAATGAGGGTATTTGTATTCCCAATATATTCTTTGAATTCCCAGTCAGACAATGGCACTGTATACCAGTAGTAAAAATTGTGGGTGCACGTAACCCCAATATATTCTTTGAATTACCAGTCAGAAACTGGCACTATATGGCAGTAGCAAGAAATGAGGGTATTTGTATTCCCAATATATTCTTTGAATTCCCAGTCAGACAATGGCACTGTATACCAGTAGTAAAAATTGTGGGTGTATATAGCCCCAATTCTATTGCTAGGGGACTTGCAGGGTATTTCTGGGGTGAAGGTGGGGGGGCACACCGTTGGAACGGGTATCGGGGTATATATCGGGTATACGGGAATACACTGACAGTGTATTCCATTCAGGATCCTGGGAAAGCTGGGTTGCGGCGATTGAGCCCGTCAGTGCCACGTTACACTGACAAGCTTCTCCCTGGAATTTAGCTCTTATAAGAGCTGTTGGTTGTCTTCTCCTTCCTATCCTAGCCTGTCCCTGCCTACCCAGAATCTAAGCCCTAGCTAGCTGGACGGAAACCTCCGTCCTCGGTGAATTGCAAGCTCAGAATGACGCGAACCTGGGCGGCGCTGTTCTTTTAAATTAGAGGTCACATGTTTTCGGCAGCCAATGGGTTTTGCCTACTTTTTTCAACGTCACCGGTGTCGTAGTTCCTGTCCCACCTACCCTGCGCTATTATTGGAGCAAAAAAGGCGCCAGGGAAGGTGGGAGGGGAATCGAGTAATGGCGCACTTTACCACGCGGTGTTCGATTCGATTCGAACATGCCGAACAGCCTAATATCCGATCGAACATGAGTTCGATAGAACACTGTTCGCTCATCTCTAGTCAGGATTTTTCCAGGTCAAAACCCTGACCAAAACCCCCCGTCTGAACTCAGCCTTAGAGGGGTTGTCCAAGAATTAAAGCAAATAGGAGTGGCTGGGATGGGTGTACAAAAAAAATTAAATTATACTCACCCATCCCTGTTCTGTTGTACATTCTCAATTCCCTTTCCCTCCCATGTCAGGATTTGCAAGGCAGAACTGGAGAGGCTCATATGGTTGCTCCACCAGCCTCGGTGATCACTGGAGAGGGATCGGTTATGTCATTCGGTTACATCACTGATTCCTTAGCGTCTGCTGAGGCCATTGATTGGTCTCAGTGGTCATGTGAGCCTCTCAACCCCTTTAGCCCGTCATGGTCTTTTCCGCAGCACTTTTTGGTTGCGGCTCGCTATGTGGGGCTTTAGCCTTAGTTAGATTCTTATATTTCCTACAAACTTTATAGTTTACTAAGCGTTCTGTGGCTTTCCTGTAATAATTTGGCAGAATTTGTACAGAATTGGGGAACCCGCTGACCCCTGGATCCTGGATTACACATTGACCCCATAGTAATCTGTTTCACACTCACATTCACGCTATACCCAGCTTCACAACAAACATCATTATTAATATAAGGAAACATACAAAATGTCCCAAATAAAAACATGTTTGTCTATTCAACACACTGACATACACTCCAGCCGTCCCGCAGTTTTATAGCCATGGTTGAGCACATTCCACTTTTCTCAAGTCACTTCACAGATCTGCTGCCAGTGAGGCATGGAACAGGTTAGTTGTGGTCTGTTTAGTCACCAGTACAGACAACACCAAATAGTGCAATAAACAAAGAGCGCCCATCTGCCTCCCACACACGCCGAGCAGAGCTCACACAGAAAGCATTTTACTAAGAAACGTTTAAGATGTTACATAATCAGGGCATTTGGGGGAAATTACTAAAAAAAAGAAAATTGTGCAAATAAAAAGTGTTACACACCACAACCAATCAGAGTATAGTATAGTATAGTACAGTGGCGTAACTAAAGTCTTGTGGGCCCCGGTGCAATCTTTTGTCCCCTACCTCATCCCTAGAGCGAATTCTTGATAGTGATGGTTACTGGTGCTAAGGAGTTTAATCCACTTTATTGTGGTTAGGGGAATCTGTGAGTCTCCTTGGTTTATGGGCCAGATGGAAGCTGCAATCTCAATACTGATGCCAGTGCTTATGGGCCCCTTAAGACTCCTGAGCTCCGATGCAGCTGCACCCTCTGCACCCCATCAAGTTACGCCCCTGGTATAGTATCAGATTATATCTGTGCTTTGCCCAAGGAAAATTGGAAAAGGGAAAAAAACTGATTAAGGCCTTGGGTCCCACGTGGTGTAAACGTAGCGGAAAAAACGTGACATTTTACAGTCCCTGCATAGTGGATGGGATTCTAGCAAATCCCATCCATACAATGCAAAAATACCTGCATCTTTCAAGACAGTTGCGGTTTTGGAAGTCGCATCATGTCAATTATACCTATGGAAACACTGTCCATTTCCCTATAGGTATAACGGAAGCATTAAGGCTTATTCTGTGGACTTTCTGTGAAAAGTGCTGCAGGAAAAACCTTGATGAGTTTCCCTGCAGTTTTTCCCGCTGTGCTTTTTGTACCGCCCACTCGGTGGGGCCTTAGCCTAATGAAGATCTTTTATAGGACTATGTAGCTTTGGTATTATGGTATTTCTACAGAAGTACTTCCTGTACTTCCTGTATTTCTCCTCCCTCCCCCTCCCTCTTGCTAAAGGGGCCGGAGAAGTCTCACAACACTTACGCAGGTCAGATAATATGCAGTTGCTTGTACAGAATGGACTCAGTGTTATCTGTGTGTTTACATAGAAAGAAAAGAGACCAGACTTCATCAGCAAACTGCAATTAATTGAACAATTTCCCTACTGGCAATGAGTAAGTCACTTGTCCTATCTCCCAGGTCCGTGGTTATAGCAACACTGTGTAAACAATAGAAGGAATAAGGTCACATAGCAGGCAAACAAAGCAGAATTTCTAAAGCAATATATTTAGGAAAAGTCTTCAATTTACATAAACTACCAGTATAGATAGGATCCTTGAGATGGGACTACCCCTTTAAAATTCAAGGAAGTTTCTCTCTCTGTCTGTAGCGTGATAGGGAGAAGAGGTGACAAGTGTAATGTGTGCTAATGGGCTTTAAGAAACAGTGACCAGGAACTGGGTTGCAACTTCATTGTATCTTCATTGTAACAACTTTTTAAGGTTATGGTCCCACATTGTGGGAATGCAGTTGTTTTGTTGCAGATTTTGCTTAGTTTTTTGGGGCCAAAGCCAAGATTGGCTCCAAAAGAATGGGAAATGTATAGGAAATTCATATACTTCTACCTTCTGCTCAATCCACTGAATCCGCTGAAAAAACTGCAACAAAATCTGCAACAAAAAAAAAAGCTGTGTTTCTGCAACGTGGGGCCTTAGCCTAAGGATTTTTTCCATGAAAGACATTTTTATCTGACAGGAGAAGTCCTAGAAGACCTGCATCTAAGTCTATAATGAACCAAGCCCAGCCTCCATTCCCCAGCTCTTTCTTGATTGCAACTTTGTTGACAAGTCTGTTCTCTATGGTCAGACTTTACAGAAACAGCATTACTCTGAGCTACACTGTTTCCTTCAAGCCTATAGAAGTAAATTAGAATTACAGAAGCAATGTAGTAGGAGAGAGTTGCAGCATAAGGCTGCAGCTCCACGTTGTGGAAACACAGCTTTTTTTTTTTTTTTTTTTTTTTTAATTTTTCTGCTTTTTTTGAACCAGTTCCAAGAATGGCTACAAAGGAGTGGATTGAGAATTAGGTAGAAGTATAAAAACTTCCTCTATATTTCCCATTCCTTTTGTAGTCCTTCTTGGCTTTGGCTCAAAAAACTGCAGCAAAAACTGCAACAAAAAAAGCTGTGTTTTTACAATAAGCGTCCTTTGCCTTAAAGGGTGACTCCATCTGGGCAGGTTATGCCCTATCCACTTGGAACTCCTCCAATCAAAGTAAAGGGGGGGGGGGGTTGATCCCCATTCTGAATGGAGTGGTGGTTGGGCAGCAATGGGCAGTACTAAATATAGCCATGTGCTATGATAAGACGCTAACCTTCATACCAAATTCTATCAGTGCCACTAGCGCAAAAATTATTAAGCCAAATGGGGACGTAAAAGCCTAACTCTAGGTTCACACTTGCACTTGGGTTACCAGAAAAACAGAAACCCAATCCGCTTATAAAATGGTTACAGACTACATAGACTATAATGGGGTCCGTGGAGTTTCCACCCAAAAAATGCGGAGCAAAAAGTCAAACGGAACGTGAGCCTAGCCTTACATGGCTTCTAATTCTAAAGGTTGGGGAATACAAGTCTATAGGTTTCTTCATAACCATGACATAATATGTAATTTATTAATAGTATTACCAAGTAATGATACTGTACAGGAAGTAAGAGCGGGAATAGCCAGACATATGTATCATTCTAATATTCACATTTGTGTTGTATAACCTAAACTTCATACCTTCCTCGCTACTCACACTTTAACCTTAACGTAAGAAATAGCAAAAATAAAGAAATATTTGTCTTTTCAACACTTTTATCTGCTCCAACCATACCACAGTGAAATAGAAGCCATATCTGGTAATCTTAGATAAGCCAGGAATCCCTTGCTTATTTTAGCAGGAAAAATGTTAGGACTGCGGCTACGAGTAGTTTAGGTTTTAGTATTTCAGCCATTTGTGCTAATTTAATATTTTTTTTCCATTTCACAAATAAGCATCTCAATTACAGGAGCCGTCACTGGAGCACAGAATTGTATGAAGCCAATAAAGAGAAGCTTTGGGCCTTATTTATTTGTGTGGGTTTATGGAAACGAAGAATTAAGAGTAAATTAATTTATCATTACCAGACTACACGTTCTGGCAATAGTAATGGTTCCTGGCAATAATAACAGTCCATGAACGCAACGTAGAAATCACTGACTACAATATTGTCATATACAAGGCTAAGATCCCATGTGGGAAAGTCCAGTAAAAAAAAAATGCAGAAAAAACAATGCATTTATGGGATAGATGCTCTACTTGAGGTGCTTGGGAATCATCCAGGAGCAGGAACAACAGAAGAACCCGTATCTCTGAAAATTGGCACTTGCCAACTTTCCCCAGGTTTCCAAGAAGAGGGGTGACTTCCCACAGTCCAGAAGAATGGGCAAATCTCCTGGGCTCTGTACCCACCAGGCTCCCTATCATGGCTCATTTGGGCACTTTTGTATCAGTTACACCCTGAAAAAGGTGTCATTAGCTTGCCATGCACAAATAGGGGTGCGTCACATCTCAAAGGAGCTGTGGTCTTGTCTGAAAGATTTTTCTGGTCTCCCCAAACAATAAAATGTTGGCAAGTATGCCTTATAACCAGTGGCATAAATTAAGTGTTCTGGGCTCCGGTGCAAACTTTTGTATGGGGCCCCCTCCATAGAGTGATAGTGGTAGTTACGGGTGCTGCAGCGATAACGCTGATACTTAAAAAGGATACAGATTTAGTACCCACAACAGCAGTTTTCAAGAATACGGTGAGTGAGCAGCGCCGGCTTGTAAACAATACTGGGACAGTATTATGTGCTGCACAGCAGCCCCCCACACACCATTATGCGCTCCACAGAGGCCCGACACACAGTATTATGCGCTCCACAGAGGCCCCCCACACAGTATTATGCGCTCCACAGTGCAACCCCACACAGTATTATGTGCTCCACAGAAGCCCCCACACACCATTATGCGCTCCACAGAAGCCCCCACAGAGTATTATGCGCTCCACAGTGCAGCCCCACACAGTATTATGTGCTCCACAGAAGCCCCCACACACCATTATGCGCTCCACAGAGGCCCCTCACACAGTATTATGCGCTCCACAGTGCAGCCCCACACAGCATTATGTGCTCAACAGAACCCCCCACACAGTATTATACACTCCACAGTGTCCCCACAAAGTATTATATGCCCACAGTGGCCCCCACAGAGTATTATGAGCTCCCAAGAGCCTTCTACCCTGAGCCGTTGCTTTTATTATACCTTGGGGTCTCCTCAGACTCCAGAGTATAATAAGTAGAGACCTAGGGGAAGTGATTAAAAATAACAAACACTTATACACACCTTAACCTACCTTTCCTGTGTATCCTCGCTCCTCTTTTGTCTTGCAACCAAGGTCTTGCTCTCCAGATATCACTGCTGGGGCCTGTGATTGGGTGTGATGATGTTATTTCACTGGCGTGCTCCATGTGACCGCTGGGGCCAATCACATGCGCCCCAGCAGTGAGGTCTGGGGGTGGGTGACCTCAGAAACCAGCCAGAAGAGCCCCGGAATGGTGAGCCCAGGACAGGTGAGTTGAAATATATTTTTTTATTTTTAGTCACATATCCTGGGCTGGCATTAACTGGAAAGGGACCCCACAGGTATAGCGGTCAGGGAAAGCCTGGTTCCCTGACCACTACCATGGTAGTCTGGAGCCCCAGCCATTTCCAGCTGGCCACAGGCCCCATACCCCTTCGGGCCTTGTCATGGTTGCATCCCCTGCAACCACAATCTTTATGCTACTGCTCATAACATGTAAACAGTGGAAGCAATTCACTGAGGGTCTTAATGGCAATTAGACGATTTTCCCACTCTTGATATTATCTGCAAAAAAGAATATATTTTTTATCACAATTTTGGACTCTTTTATCAGGATGGGCGAGGGGAAGGGTACCTCTCTATCTGCTTCTACCTGTCACCACCCACCTCACCATAGACAACGTAATGGTGCAGAAACTAACATCACCAATTTCTCCGCAATGTTAAAGGCTAGAGAAAAAATTCCAATGGCTACTGAAGGATGGAGGTGGTGACAGATCTTCTTTAAAGACCACCAACAAACTTTGTGTAATCTGATCCGGCAGCCATCCTCTCTTCCGTCTGCCATAGACAGTGCCCCTTGTTACATACCAAATGTCTGTTTAGTGGGAGTTGGGGGAAAGATGGAGGAGAGCTTGTCTACAGGATCAGAGAACATAGAGTTTGTTTGTAGTCTGTTACCTGGGTTACATATCATTCTGCAGTCTCCATTTATATTTATTGGAACAATAAATAAAAAAAAATTGGATACAAAACCATTAATCTTTTTACATTTTGGTTAAAAGTAATTTGCAAAATGTATAACAACAATTTACACAGATTCAGAAACCTCAGCCATACTGTTCTGAGTAACCACAATCTCCTTCCAGGCAGAACATGGAGTATGTGGTTTGGGAGATTGATATCCTCGAGCCGTTTCTATCATGTTTCCTTTACTTTTCAATTTGGACGTAGTTGTGTACTTAAGATGATTTTAATTTACTGTAAATACATATGTGTTTTATCGGAACGCCTTGGATTAATGATGGTTTCCTTACTTATTGCCTTTCCTTTTTCTCATCTCAAATTACATAACTTACAGTACATACGCTCAGGAAAGTTCCTTTTGCCGAAGTCTGCTCAGGAACAAATGCTTGTCTTCAAGTCTGTTAATCTTACGTATGCCACTGCCATAGGTACATCCCTGTACACACGCAACATATACACATGAAGTCCACTTCAATAGCTGGAAATACAAAGTTGTCTTGGGAGTTCACAGCCAAAAAAATGCTATAAAATATGGAAAAATATTTTTTAGATTATATTAATATTTTTATAAATATATTGATTATCTTAGCATGGATAAACTTGTAGTCACAGTACTGCACTTAAAGGGGTTCTCCCATCACAAGGATCCTATCTATACTGCTAGTGTATGTGGATTTAAGACTTTTCCTAAATGCATTGCTTTATCAAAATTCCTTTGTTTGGCCGCTATCTTAATGTATTCACTTCATTGTTTACACTCTGTTTCTATGGCCCTTGGGATTATCATTTGTCAAGTGATGTAGCTGCCTGCTCTCAGGGGGGGAGGGAGGGGCTGGGAGCAGCTCTGGGCTGTTTGTGTCTTTTAAGTAGCGGAGCTTCTCAGATAGGGGAGGTGAGAGCTTCGGGATTTCTGAGCTCTTATCAGTCGGTTTAATTGAATTTGGCTGATAAGGGCTGAGATAGAGAGTTACCTCTGTATGTAATGCAAACGGACTCAAATCCAGCTCTGCTACATCAGCTTCACACTGTGGTAATTCATTTACAACCAATTCAATGCAAGTGAAACCCCGCCCACCTATGTGCCGAGAAAAGCAGGAAGTGAAGAGAGCACAACAGCCTGCAGATTAGTGAACAAGCGTCATGGGAATACCCCTTTAAAGAGAGCTTACCCTGGTGTCAACAACAAACCAAGTAAGGCTGGGTTCACACAGGGATTTTTTGGACCGGATTTTGATGCGGAATCCGCCTTAGAATCTGGTCTAAAATACGCATCCCATTGACTTCAATGGGAGCCGTTCACTTCTTTTTTCTGCTAGCGGTTTTGTGCCACTCGCGAATAAAAAGAAGGAACCTGCCCTTTCTTGCCGTGGTTTCTGCAGCGTAATTCGCCGCAGCGTCCTTGGCGTGACACCTCCCTCCCAACTAGGCCCATTAATTTCAGTCTAATCCGTAGTGGAATGCTGCAACTGTTTTGGCTAGCTGTTTTTTGGAACGGATTTTGAAGCAGCCTCCGCGTCAAAATCCGGTCCAAAAATCTCAGTGTGAGATCCGGCCTTAGAGAAGTCACTTTGGACAAGTCTGTCCCTGCATGACTTGTGAGGGAACTTGGAGGTAAGTGGTCAATTTTCCTACAATGCCACCTCTAGGAAAAATAGCAGTGTAATAAAGAAGTAGGGTCCTTTTTTACTAGATAATTCTTGGGGATCCCAAAAATCCTTTATTAGATCAGAATCCTTTAGTACTATTTTTTTTTTATAACAGCTTTCCCATAAGACAAACTTTTTAGAGCAAACCAATTCTCTTAACAATTCTTTGACTTCCATTTTGACAATTCCAAGGTTGCCTTGTGTTTTCTGTGCTTCCTAGCTCATGTTAATGTGGAATTTTAGAGTTAGGGTAAGTTCACACATTTTTTTTTTTTGGGATTGGAACCTGAGGCGGCCTCTGCTTCAGGTTCCGATCCAAAAGCCGGGTATCTGCGACTGAAAGCCGGTGCACTGCACAGACATCCAGCCGCGCACTCCGCTCTGGATTAGGCCCAATGAATGAGCACCTTGCTGAACTTACCCTTAAAGCTTTTGATTCATCCTTCAATTCAGGGTTAAGATGTGTTACTTAAGTTTGGCTGGAGCTCAGTCATTTGCCTCTGATTGCTTTGTGCAGTTGGGCTTCCTTCTCTACCTTTTACTGCTGATCTGAATCTGATTTTTGGCTTGCTCTTCTAGTTTAGCCCCTTGACTTCTGATTTGGATATTATTGTGACCTCCTGGATTTGCCTAGAACTTGCATTCTGACTCTTATTTGATATCTGTTTTGGCAACTCCTTGTCTGACCTCAGCTTGTTCATTATTTCCTTAGAGTTCCATAAGGTAACTGATTTTGTTCTAGATTTCTACAAGGGCATTTATTTTCTTATACATGTCTTGGCTTTGTGAATTGCACATGAAGGGTGGGAAATCTTCCGTAGGGAAATCATTAAAGCACAGGAACTAACAATACCTAGAAGGAAGAAAAATGGGAAGCACCTAAAAATATCAGGATGGATGACCAAAAAATTAAATAACCTGCTAAAAAGGAAAAAGGAAACATACAAAAAGTGGAAGATGGGAACTATACCTAAGGAAGAGTACACAGCAGTCTGCAGACTCTGCAAGACAAGCATCAAAGGAGCTAAGGCTGAACACGAATTGAAGCTTGCAAAAGAGGCAAAGAGTAAGGTAAAAGGATTGTGGGGATATGTTAAAAGCAAAAGAAAAGTGAAGGAGACCATTGGAGTCCTGAAGAATGACAAAGGAGAAACAGTTAACATGGTGGAACAGCAGGTGGAGCTACTAAATTCATATTTTGTATCCGTCTTCTCCCAAGAAACTAATGGAAATATCGACATTAATGGTGATGGAGATGAGGGGAAGGAGGATTCCAAGCTGACTATAAGCGAAGGTCTGGTAAGAGAGCACTTAGCCAAGTTACAGGAAACCAAGTCCCCAGGACCAGATGATTTACACCCTAGAGTCCTGAAAGAGATAGCAGAGGAAATAACAGAACCCCTTGCTATAATCTTCGGTAAGTCATGGGAAACAGGAGTGGTCCCTTTAGATTGGAAAAGGGCAAATGTTGTCCCCATCTACAAAAAGGGGAAAAGGGACGATCCAGGAAATTACAGGCCGGTAAGTCTGACCTCGATAGCAGGAAAAATCTTTGAGCAAATTGTCAAGGAACATTTACTTCGGTACCTGGATGGGAAGGCATTAATTAACCAGAGCCAGCACGGCTTTATGACCAATAAATCTTGTCAGACTAACCTGATTTCCTTCTACAACAAAATCACTGAATGGTTGGACCAAGGGAATGCCGTGGACATAGTATATCTTGACTTCAGTAAGGCATTTGATAAAGTATCACATAACCTTCTTATTGAAAAAAATGATTAAGTATGGCTTTGACAAAAAATCAGTTAGGTGGATTCACAACTGGCTTAATGATCGGGCACAACGAGTAATACTAAATGGCTACACATCAAACTGGAAGAAAGTCAAAAGCGGGGTGCCGCAGGGCTCTGTTCTGGGCCCAGTACTTTTTAATATCTTTATAAATGATCTGGACGATGGAATTATTGGGGAACTCATAAAATTTGCAGATGATACGAAGATAGGAGGAATAGCCAACACTAGAGAGGAGAGAGAGTGTATTCAAAAGGACTTAGACACACTGGAACAATGGGCTGAGGCGAACAAAATGGTATTTAACAGGGACAAATGCAAAGTTCTACATCTGGGTAACAGAAATGTAAAAAACATATATAGTATGGGAGGAATAGAACTAAGTGATAGCATAGGGGAAAAGGACTTGGGCATAATAGTAGATCACAAATTCAACATGAGCCAACAGTGCGGTGCTGCTGCAAAAAAGGCTAATAAAATTCTGGGATGTATTAAGACAAGCATTGAATCTAGATCAAGAGAGGTCATTATTCCCCTGTACTCTTCCCTGGTCAGACCACACCTGGAATACTGTGTACAGTTCTGGGCGACTCAATTCAAGAAAGACATCGATATATTGGAGCAAGTCCAGAGAAGAGCAACCAAAATGGTAGAAGGTCTGCAAACCATGTCCTATGAGGAGCGGCTAAAAGAACTGGGATTGTTTAGTTTGCAGAAGAGAAGGCTGAGGGGAGATTTAATAGCAGTCTACAAATATCTGAAAGGTAGTCACAGTGCAGAGGGATCTACCCTATTCTCATTAGCACAAGGAAGTACAAGACGCAATGGGATGAAACTAAAGGGAAAGAGATACAGATTAGACATTAGGAAAAACTTTCTGACAGTGAGGGTAGTGAGAGAGTGGAATAGGCTGCCACGGGAGGTGGTGGGCGCTCCATCAATGGAAATCTTCAAGCGGAAACTGGATAAACATATAGCTGGGAAGATTTAGGAAAACCTGCACTCGCAGGGGGTTGGACCCGATGGCCCTTGAGGTCCCTTCCAACTCTACCATAAGAATAAGAATTGGGTCCCAAGCGGCCAGATCCATAGTGGCTCACAGCAGGCTTTGGTGAAAACATCAGGACCGCCATAGACTTGACACTCCGAGATACTATTGGGCTATAGGTACCAGTTTCCTTGCAAGTTGGAGAAACTGTTAAACTGTTCTTCTGGCTATTAGGGAATAGCTCTACCTTGAAGTTGCCTACATAGCAACTCCATAACAATGGTAATGTGACCAGGAAGTACAGAGACCAGAGGAGGAGCTAGGGAGCATCACCATGGCAGGACATCAGTAAGGTGAGTATTACACCCATTAGCAAAATGATACATCCTGATACAAATGTCATATTGCTGCAAAACTTGGCATGCAGTTATGCTATATGTAAAAGATCTTACCACAAGAGAGTGTATTCTCCTCTGCGTTATAAAAACGCTCTCAGAGTTTCTATTGGGTAGTGTACCTCTTGGTGAGAGATCACAAACTGCTAGACATGCATTCACAATGCTTTTAAAGATATTTTGTCTAGTTGACAGACTTTTAAAGGTGGCACATCACTGGACTGAAAAAAGCAGGGATGGTCAATTTAGGAAACTGAGTTAGGAGGTTTTTGGAGCAATGGTTACATGAAAGCACGCACAAACGTTGAATTGGCTCGACAGACCACCAGAGGGGATTGTTCGATCTGCTGATAAGCCTGAGCAACTCCGACATTTTCCTTATCCAGCATCCAGACACATATGATACCTTCATTATTATACATTTTTAATTGGAGCCCTCTTTAACATAGTAATATTAATTGTCCAGCAGTGGACCATGCTACAACCACAGTGATGGAGGTCTCAGGACTGCCACTGATCACTAGTATGGGGGTCCTATCAATAACGCTCCCAGTGATCATTCATCTGTCACCTATAATCTTAGGAGTTGTCAATATAATTCCTACAAAACTCCTACACTTTACGGTTCCTCGCACACATTTGGAGTCTCCAAATATGTCTCCATGACTCTTGCTGGTGGTCGTTCTCTTAGACTTGAGCTTTTCCTAATACACAATAGGACCATTGTTGTTTTTATACAATTTCATATGCAGCTACCGTCACATTCTGAAAAGTAGCTTCAGGTTGGTAAATGGCATTTTTAAGGTCAATGAAGTGCAGAGATTCTGACTTAAGATAATTCATTTTCTTTATCAGTTTCAGTCTTGAATGACTTTGCTTCATATCACTTTAAATGCAAGAACCCAAGAGGTTTTTATTCCTTCTATCAAAATGGACTTTGTTTTAATGAAAGGGATTAGAGTAATTCCCATCTCAATATCAATCCATTTATCTTTCGCGTGAAACTTGTAGCCAAAATTAATTCTTTAGAAATGTGCTTTAGGTTTTTTAATCTGTCCTATATGTGTATACGTTTTATCAAGTATCTTGGTTCTAGAAGCATCACATAACATTTGGACAAAGGTAAAAGCCATGGTCACTGTTACCACCACTTATACTAGAAGGTCCTTTTCCTAAAGGCTTTATTTCCAAAAGGGAGGTACGACCTCCAGCAAAAATAGTCAACCGTCACCGTGTTACATAGAACATTGCAGTGATAAACACTATACCTTTGTTATGTCTGTAACTTTGGTCAATTTGGAGAAGAACAACTTTGACGTCAAGATTGAGGCAGTTGGTGCACTGAGGGTGGGTCTGCAACTCTCCGGAGCACCACTCTGGCCTACCATCTCCTACTTTTGCCATAAGGTTCAGACATAATTGACCCTCCCAAGATCATCCATCCAAATTGAGCCAGGAGAGCAGTACCCGGGAGCTGAAGGTCCACCCCTAGTGCACCAACTGCCTAATTTTCATAAGACTTCAATGCTATTTTTTTTCACAAATTTCAGTGACACACATATCAAAGGTATGTTATTTATAACTGTAGTGGGCTCTGTAATGTAATGGTAGCACTTACATAGTAGATGAGGTTGCATGAAGACATCAGTCCATCCTATAACCCTACAATCCCTTACAGTGTTGATCCAGTCTTATGCCAATTGACCCATTTCTAATCAGGCAGTCAGTATGAAACTCTGGATCAACTTGTCCTTAAAATTTAGAACCCATAACCCATAATAATGTTATAATTGAAAAAGGTATCCAGTCCCTTTTTGACCACCATCACCACTTCCTGGGGCAGAGTTCCATAGCCTCGCTGTTTTTACAGTAAGGGCTAGTTCACACATAGTTATTTGGTCCGGATTTTGACGCGGGAAGCCGTGTCAGAATCCGGACCGAAATGCCCCTGCCGCAGCCAGCTGCAACTGTCGAGGCTTCCGCCAGTCGCAGCTTTCTGCTCTGGACTAGGCCCAATTGAATGCCACAGAATCCGTGTCAAGATAGGGTAGGTTGCTTTTTTTTCCAAGAGCAGTAAGATACCACTCGCGGAAAAAGGAAATGACCTGCTCCCATTGAATTCAATTGAACCGGATTTTGACGCGGATTTCATGTCAAAATCCGGGCCAAATAACTACGTGTGAAATAGCCCTAAAGAATCCCCTTCTATGTTGTTGGTGAAATGTTCTCTCCTGCAGATGTAGAAGATGTCCCCTTGTCACTGTCACTGGCCTAGGAGTAAAAAGATCCTTAGAAAGTTCTTTGTATTGTTCCTTCATGTATTTGTACATTGTTATTAGATCTCCCCTTAGACGTCTTTTCTCTAAACTGAGTAACCCCAAGTTGATCAATATACTTGGAGGAGATGTAGAAAATGTGCAGCCCCATGATCAATAAACTGCATAGATAGGGTTACGACACATGGCAGAAATGTGTGTATGGCACCATAAGCCTTGGGTCGGCACACCGGTTAGAAAGTCTCACCCCCCAAACAAACACTCCTAGTACCACACAGACGGACAGACATTGGTCCTTACTCTCCTTAAAACCCCTTACTTTATATATCATAGGTACCGCGTGGGTACACAATAGAATTAGAGAACTAGTCTATAAAGCACACATACGTGTAAGAGAAAACATGACTAACATTTATCCCAGACTGAAGGGATTCCTGAGTCTAGAATTGCTTTTTCGCATGACGTATCCTGTCCAAAAATATCTTCTGAAACGCCACAAGAGGCAACCGACCAAACAATATCGATCCAACGTTGACTTTTTCATTACCCGCAGAACCTTTTGATATTTGTATAATTTATCTCAGACCACAACATAAGAAAGTTTTCCCAAGCTGACCATAAACATCACCACCTCAAATGATTTGTTAGTGCCGGTTTTATGGCGCGTAGAATAATGGAAATCTTCTTTTATGATCAGTGGCATAATAAAATCCTAAAATTCTTCGGCGCTTAACATCGAAGTAACGTTTCGAAAAGAATGGTTTTGTTTAAACAAATGCCTGGACATTGGACAAAAATGATTCAAAAGTGGGAAAGTTAACTCGGAGGCATTTGTCATGAAATGGTTGAACTGGCCTGGTCTTCAATTTACTAAATACTTTGGCAGAAAAGTGGCTATATTATTTTTGTCACATTTGAACACGATGACAAAGGAAAAATGCGTCGGACATGCCAATTTCTGCAAATGTGTAATTCAATACACATTCTATTCGCCTTTGTTTATCCTTCATTATTTGTTTATTCTGTAACAAATCTCGCTAAATTGCATCAAGAAAAGCAAAACTTTTGCTGTCCGCGGGATCCATTTTTATTCTCATGTCGGATTTCCATCTATTGGGCCTGACATCTACGATTTAACGTACAGAAAATGTAACCTTCTCGTAATTATAAATTACCGTCATAAAACGTATCATAAAAGTTCAGAAGAAGAGACCTGTGAGCTTTCGAAATCTTATGTAGAAGAGCATCTGGAGGAGATTAAGTCAACCTTATAAAAGACATCATTGTTGGCAGGATCATCCCACCAGAGGCCTTTCTACTCCTCCTATGAAAACTAATAGCAGGAACTGTCCCCAAAAATGTTTTGTATGATAAACATTTGCAAATTCTGGTTTTCATTTTCGACATTCTCATTACGGTAGAATTTAATTAGACTTTGTTATATTATAAAATCAGAAAAAACAATGTTTGGAGTAAGAGGACTAATTTTATAAAAACTTGGCTTTTTTCTGTGTGTCCTTACACATCTATATTAGATGCAGATCCATATCATGTATATGACTGTAATACAGCTTTGTATGACCGGGGTGTATGTCGCCTTCATACGTAATCCGATGTGACAGAATAACGCTAGGTTCACAACTGGGTTTGGGTTTCCTTTCTTCAAAGGGAAACCCCAGTCCACTGAAAATGGTATGTACACCAGCTACAGGTTAAGAGATCTGATGAAAGGGGTTAAGTTTTTTATAACGTTATATGCCCCAAAACGCATTATCTTTACCAATAAAATTATATTCGACCACATCTTCATGTTCGAGTTCTGTACCTACAAGGTGTGCGCCCTCTGGTTTTGTTTCAGTGGAATTCGTTGGATTCTACCATATTGTATCTACATTTTACGACCCTGTCAGTACTGACAGCCAGCCACCAGATAGTGGTGACCCTGGTCTTTGGCCTTTGGTTATCAATAGAGATGAGCGAACAGTAAAATGTTCGAGATTCGATATTCGTTTCGAGTAGCCCCTCAATATTCGACTACTCGAATCGAATATCGAACCCCATTATACTCTATGGGGGGAAAATGCTCGTTTCAGGGGTAGGCAACATTCGATCAAATTATACTTACAAGTCCACGAGTGAGGGTCAGGCTGGATCCTCCGAGAAGTCTTCTCCGTGCAGCGTCCTCGCGGCATCTTCCGGCTCTGAATTCACTCTGCCAGGCATCGGGCCTGGGCAGAGCCGACTGCGCATGCCCACACTACAAGCGGACATGTGCAGTCGGCTCTGCCCAGGCCCGATGCCTGGCAGAGTGAATTCAGAGCCGGAAGACGCCGCGGGGAAGCAGCACGGAGAAGACTTCTAAAGGTAGGAGAAGAACCAGCGTTGATTGGCCGACTGTATAGCATTCAGCCAATCAATGCTGGTTCTGCATCAAACTTTTCCATTCAAATAGCGAGTGGTACTCAATCGAGTACGAGTATTTCGAATACCGTAGTATTCGATGGAATACCTACTCGATCGAATACTACTCGCTCATCTCTAGTTATCAACTTGCTGCACCACCTTAAAACGGAGGGGTGGTTACCCCAACATCTAGAGGAAAAGTTTGCGATCCACCAAAGTATCGAACTGTGGTTCTGTTGCAAGGAAGTCCATCCTCTCTGCATTTTTGTTTCCTCATAATTGTAGTCCACTTAAAAAATTGTTACTCATGGAAACCCCTTAGACCTCATAAACTATAATGGGGTCCGCCGAGTTTCTGCTTGATTTCCGCCTGCAAAATGCAGAGAGAAAAGTCCTGCTCTCCACATGTTTCAAGACGATTCGGGGATGGAATCCCCAAACGGAATGCGGGTGCATTGATGGTTGAATGATGGTTGTTCCATGATCCAAAAACCTGATATTTTCCTGAATATTCCTGTAATACAGTATATACACCTTATAGCAGCCTATGGAGTTCTTAAGGCTCTGTAATGCATCACTGTTTTATTTTTGCTACTTTTTACATTAGTTCCCAGATGTGTCCTACTTTCTCTGCAGGATTTCCAGGTGAATCTCATGACGGCCCAGCAGTTACAGAGCACAAGTTAAATGTGCTAAACATATGAAAAATGGAAGGAGAATCGGCATCCATCTCTATTACAGTATTGGGCTATGCAGGTGCTTACAGATGTAGCGGTTGTTAACATGGTATATGGCATACTATGTAGCTGCCCTGCTTATTCATTTAGCAAATGTATCAAAAACTTTTAATTAATTTCAATGTTTTTGTAAACAAAACTCTAATTCCTTGCAGTGTTCATACTGGCTACTGAATCTCATTGGAGTCCGGCACTTCTTGTTCTATAGAGATCACTTTTCAGCAGTCATCACAGACACTATTACAATGAAAGGTAACACATCTACTATAAATCTGGAGGCTGATAACTTAGAACGCACCATTGACAACAGGTGATGGACACAGCTCCCGTCCATCCTACCTCTACCTCTACCTCTTTGTTAGAAATCAATGGAACACATTTATTAAACTCCATATGGCATTTTACTGCCATCAAAAAGTTGCCCAAAAAAATTGCAACTTTTTGAGGATTTTTTACCAAGCTCATAATTTTTCAAAAAAGAGGGTAAAGCCTCAGGGGTCCCTTCATATTTAGTTTATGTAAGATATAGAGATGAGCGAACACTGTTTGGAACAGCCGTTCCGAACAGCACGCTCACAGCACGCTCCCATAGAAATGAATGGAAGCGGCCGGCACTCGGGGGGTTAAGCGGCTGGCCGCCGGCAAAGTCTGCATGCCAGGTGCTTCCATTCATTTCTATGGGAGCGTGCTGTTTGGATCGGCTGATCTGAACAGTGTTCGCTCATCTCTAGTAAGTACACTACTAATCTCATTTTTCTGTTGTACCAATCATGATAAATATATCCCATTGTATCTTTACTTTCTTTGTGTTTTTGTCTGAAGAATTTGTCTTCATCTCAATCATTTGATGGGCTATCACAGTGATGGCCAACCTTTTCGGCTCGGTGGGTCAAAATTTGCAAAAAACCTAGCGCGACTCGTGTGGTTTATCACCTCTAGAAAAATCATCATTTTGTGATATTTGTAACTCTAATAAAAAAACAAATTATTTGCAATACATGCACTGTATTTATTAAAGCAAAAACATATAATTCAACAGGTGTCTACAGGTGTCTATATTATGAACTTGTTCTGACCTTTGTTGTGACATTTTTGTTAGTGATTGCTGTCAGGTTACTCCAACTCCAGATGTGACTGATGTGCACTGGGGGCGTTCCTTTCCCCATATGTGCACTGCAATACTGATTTATTTGCATATTCATGGCAGGGCCCTGCCAAATCCTCTTCCCCCCCATCCATGGCACCAAAGAGTAGAGCGATGGGTGGAACAGTCTCCCGCTAAACAGCCCATATGAATATTCATGGTGGAGAATGGGAGACTGTTCTGCTCACCGCTCTCCTCTCTGGGTCCATCTCTATATTTATGGCAGGGCCTCTGCTGTGTTGTCTGCAGGGCCCTGCTGTTCGCACGTTCTGTGACTCACTGTTCCATGATTGTTCTGGTTGGTGGCTGACACTATATCAGTCTTCAGCGGCTCCTGTCAAGCGGCAGCCTGCTGTAGCGCTGACAGGGGGCTGTCTCAGGCTCCGGCTTGAGTCTTTGCATGGTAGGGCCGCTGCTGTGATGTCTGCAGCGGCCCTGCCGAGATTGGGCACATGTGCACTGACTGGTCGGCGTACACAGCCGCCGACAGCAGCAGTCCGGAATTGAATGGAGCCAGAGAGGTGAGCGGTGGGTGGAACACCCTCCTGCTAAACAGCCTATGTGCACATTCAGGGCAGTGAACGGGAGACTCTTCCACTCACCTCTCCAGCTCTTTTCATTTCCGGACTGCTGCTGTTGGTGGCTTTGTTGGCTGAACAGTCAGTGCGCATGCACTCGATCTCGGCAGGGCCGCTGCAGACATCACAGCAGTGGCCCTACCATGCAAAGACTCGAGCCGGAGCCTGAGGCAGCCCCGTGTCATCGGTACAGGCAGCTGCCGCTTGACAGGGGGCGCTGAAAATTGACATAGCGCGGCACTGCACCACGTGTGACACGTGTGTCATAGATTAGCCATCACGGGACTAACACATAAAAAACATCCATTGATCTGATTGATTGTTATTCACGGCACAGACATTTTTGAAGATTGTTGTGTTAGTAAATTCTGCAAGTGTCCTAACAAATTCTACAGCCAAGGAGAATTTATTAAAGCCAGAGCAGAACAAAAATAGCATTGTGGCCTTTTCCCTACTGTACATGACATTTATAAATCTGTCCGACACCTTCCATGGTCTGCTGGGATCAAAAATGTTGTAATAATGTCTCAGAAATGTCACATTTTTCTTAAATATGTTGCAAGCACGGCAAATGGAAGCTCTGCCAAGCCACTTCTTAGCGACCGAGAACTTGGAGCAGAAGGAGAACTCAAAAAGACACCTTCAATAAGTGTGTGGCAAATATTCACCAGCGTTACTGTGCTTGATCTGTCATTAACGCCCCCGCCTTTATATGATCTAACAGCTTTGTCTTGAGTTTTATCCCCTTTTGTAGATTTGTCTAATAATACCACATTAGATAATTAAGCATTATGCAAGTTTTTAATTTACTTTGCAATTAAAAAGAGTCTATCATCACTAAATTCTCTCGTAAAGGAAATCTATCACCAGAGTCGCTGTCTTTGTTGCGGAGATGGTTTTGATCATCCAAGAACATCCATCTTTGCCTGTTGGGGCAGGATATTTGGAGCTGTCAATTTTTTAATCTTCAGGGATGGCGATGGGTACCCAACACACATAAAGATACAGACAATGCTAGCCAAGTCCAACTGACAGAAGCAGAAGAGTAAATTGGTACGTCTGCTCAACTCTGACTGTCTACCAGATATTGACCATTGGCTATACGGACCTTCACAATAGGAAAAATGGAAAACACAGCCCACTCACGAGACCTTCCATGGAAGTCAATATCCTGGTTCACACCATGGGTCTGTGGATGGCAGATGCATCGGCCAATAAGCCCCATCGGCTTGGAGCGAGATCAACACGGTAGAAAGGATGATATCCAGCAACCAAATGCATCCAATAAAACTCAACTTTTAATAAAAAAAACATATTACAATAATCACAGGGGATGCTGTCCGCAAAATATATAACCCCTATCGTGGATATAAAGCATCTGGCTGACACGTTTCAGAGAAACTCATCTCCTTAGTCATCCTGACCTGCACATTGTTTCAGGGGACTTTTCCCTATCTCCACCAAGTTCAGCTCTTTGCATCAATAAACAGGTGCTTCTCCACTGATTCTGGCATAGATTAATTTGTTTCTCTCTCGCTCCAGCTGTTTCCAAGCTATAAGTGCTGTAAGTTTTGGGTTTTAGGCTCTGTACTGCTAGGTGGGTGGTGTCAGGCTAGACCAGGTAAGGGGGTGTGATTCTGAGCTCTACTACTGTCTATTTTTAATAAGAAGTCTGAATTACACCCCCTTTCTTGCTCCTCCCTGACACTACCCAACTGACAGTGCAGAGCTTACTGTATGTCTTAAAGGGATTCTACCACTAAAACACATTTTTTTCTAGTTACCACGTCGGAATAGCCTTTAAAAAGGCTATTCGTCTCTTACCTGTGGAAGTGCTCTCCGCCGCGCCGTTCGTTCAAAATACCGGTTTGTACCGGTATGCTAATTAGTTCTCTCGCAGCGATGGGGGCGTCCCCATTGCAGCTCGAAAACCGACCGCAGCGCCGCCTCTCTGGTCTTCGGTGTCCTCCCCTTGCTTCTTCAGCGTACTGTCGGACGCCTGCGCAGTACGCTCTGTTCGGCGAAGATTGCCGAACGTACTGCGCATGCGCGAAATTGCGGTCCCAGCCATAGTGCGGGCACCGCAATTTTGCGCATGCGCAGTATGTTCGGCAATCTTCGCCGAACAGAGCATACTGCGCAGGCATCCGACAGACGCTGAAGAAGCAAGGGGAGGATACAGAAGACCAGAGAGGCGGCGCTGCGGTCGGTTTTCGAGCTGCAATGGGGACGCCCCCATCGCTGCTCCTGCGATGGGGACGCCCCCATCGCTGCGAGAGAACTAATTAGCATACCGGTACAAACCGGTATTTTGAACGAACGGCGCGGCGGAGAGCACTTCCACAGGTAAGAGACGAATAGCCTTTTTAAAGGCTATTCCGACGTGGTAACTAGAAAAAAATGTGTTTTAGTGGTAGAATCCCTTTAAGCAGAAATCTCAGTTCTGCAGCTATTCCTTTAAGGCTACCTTTCCAACCTGAGATGCTTCTGCAGCGTCAGAAGTTCTCTGGGCAGCTGAGGAGTCATTTATACACCCCCTTCCTCCTGAATCAAGTGCCTGCTAATTTAGTTACTCTAGTTAGGTTTTGAACTCTGATCATGTGCATTGGATTGCTTTATTCAGACCCTTGAGTTGTTTCCGGTTATCCGTTTGTGTCCTGATTCTACCTCTGATGTTGCCTTTCAGAACTGAACCATGGATTTTTACTTGATATATATTTGTCTTCTGATTCTGCCTCTGATGGGACCTCCTGGAACTGATCATTGACCTAGACATTTATTCTCATGATTCTGATTCGCCCTGTAAATTAACTGTAGGTTCTGGTTTTGATTTCACTTAGTGAAGCGCTTATATCTCGTACAGTTTGTGGTGGTGATAAGTTGAATCATAAAGTTAGTAAAGACTATCTGGTCTTGCGGATAGCGCTGAGAGGATTCAACAGCAGGGAAAATCCGAATCCATGTCTTAAGTTTCATTAGCATCCACTGTCCCCTTCGAACCCAAAATAAATCTACCTCACAGGTTTTCTGGAGATCTTTTGCTATCATGGTTCATCTTCGACCTTACTCTTCAGGTGATGAGCAACAACGGGCTGCCATTATTATTTCTCTTCTGCAGGGAGCCCTCCAAGAACTAAAATCCCATGCTCCTAAACTGTTTTCTGTGGTCCATTTTTTATTTTTTGCTGCGTTGGGGACCTCCTGGTAGTGACCATTGGCATGGACATTTATTCTCCTGATTCTGATGTGCTCTAGAAGTTAATTGTAGGTTCTGGTTTTGATTTCAGTTAGTGGAGCGTTTATTCCTTGTATGGTTTCTGGTGGTGATAACACAAACCCCAAATTCAGCAAAACTATCATGCCTTGCGGCTGGCGCAGGTGAAGGTGCTTGGGTGTCCAGCCCTATCTCTCAACACTGTATAATAGTTAAGCAGCTAATTCCACTACTCTCTATTATCAGCCAGATCCCACTATTTTCTGATATTTGATTCTGGAACTATACCATAATACTAAGTAGCATATTAGGCACCAAAGCGAACACCGATTGCTCAGGAACAACCGGGGCTTGATGAAAAACTCTAACTGTGCTTGAATCATTGGAACAGATTAGAACAGATAGAACTTAAGTTGGATGGTACCTTCTTTCCCAACATCTGCTACAGCACGTCCACCATCTTCTCTGGGGGTACAATCTTCTGAATCCAACCAACAGGCTTAAGAATAAAGAATGGGACAGTAATTCTGACTCCAACGTGTGTTATACCAGTTACATCATATACCGTATATACTCGAGTATAAGCCGAATTTTTCAGCACAGTTTTTGTGCTGAAAAAGCCCCCCTCGGCTTATACTCGAGTCAGCAAAAAAAAAAATTTAATTTTTTTTTTTTTTTTTGGGGGTGGGGTCTATGACCAGCCGCAATATCAATGTATAGAATCTCCCATAAAATAGTGTGAAAAAAAGAAGCTTAAAAAAAAAAATTCTAAATCCCTCCTTTCCCTAGAATACATGTAAAAGTAGAAAATGACTGTGAAACACAAACACATTAGGTATCCCTGTGTCTGAAAGTGCCCGGTCTACTGAGTATAGGGGATGTGCAGTGCTCCTGTTCTGTCAGGAAGGGGTTAATAGGGGCACTGCAGATCCCCTATATTCAGCCAGACTGAATTCCAAGTGGGGGAAGAAAAACCAGTCCTCAAGCTCAGGGAAGGGACAGACAGACAACCAAAACACCCCCTCCCCTTCCCCAGCAACTACTGCACCCAAAAACTCCGACCATTTTAATTTTTGAAATTTTCCAGTAGCTGCTGTATTTCCCCCCCTAGGCTTATACTCGAGTCAATAAGTTTTCCCAGTTTTTTGTGGTAAAATTAGGGGCCTCGGCTTATATTCTGTTCGGCTTATACTCGAGTATATACGGTAGTTTAAATGGTGAATTCCATAGTTGTTGTCCATGGACCCCCACATCATTCTCTCGTAAATACCACACTGTAAAGACTCGTCATTGGCACTTCTATAATATGATTTTTATAAGTGGATGTTTTCTTAGACCAGTTTTTATAATTATATTTAATAACATTCTCTTCTTTGTCTTTTCAACACTTGAATCTAGTGAATGACATTAATTTCCATCAAACCCAACAAATAAAAATGTAAATCATTTCCAAGAATACACCAAAGCATTTTTATTCATGTTGTGGGGATTTCGATATCCTTCATTGAATTTCTTTCCACAATGTTTTTGGTCTATGTATTGTTCATGTTTGGTAAACCAGCCTTCAAAGTGAGTACATTCCTTCCGAGGTAACCTCTAATTTCTGCTTGCCTTCTTGGAAGTGTCAGTGACCATCAGATGTCTCTTTGTTGAGATGATGAGAACCTGGCTCTTATTATGAAAAAAACTCAGAAGAAGGGTATAGCTAATTTCAGAATATTCATAGAAGTAATTAAATCCAACTGCCTCAATATGGAAGGTCATCGCAACATTTGATACAAAGAACTGGAACCAGCAAGTTGCCATTTGTGGTTATCTCCAGCCGTTTGTGTTCTTGGCAACACAGCAATACAGCCAATATACAGTATGGTTCTGATCCTTCTGGAATTTGTGTTGGGCCCCCCCATCATGCACCAGGGACAACATTTCCTTGAGGGCAATTTCCTCATAAAGAACAACCTTCTTCTGGAGGCCATCTTCTCATAAACTTCACGCGACATGATCTTTAACTGAGCTAATACTACCTAAACACTAGAAAACACCTCCATGAGCACTACAACAGGGGTATACAGGTCAACGACCATGTCATGAGAGCAGTCATGGGACATACTTTCCAGACCAAGGACTTGCCACATTTACTTGACCCACATAAAGAGTTTGGAAAAAGAAACCATGCCTCTATCTTAGGGCATAGGGTTTCATCACAATGACTATACCAAAGACAAGTTGCTTTAATATTAGCAGCATGGTGACTCAGTGGTTCGCACCTTTGCCTTGAAGAGCTGGTGTCCTAGAGTTGAGTCCTACAAAAGACAACATCTTAAAAGAGTTTGTATGTTCTCCCTGTGTTTGTGTGGGTTTCCGCCTGGTACTCTGCTTTCCTCCCACACCTCAAAAGATTTAGAATTTAGATTGTGAACCCTATATGGGACAATGTTGACAATATCTGTAAAGCACGTGGAGTATGATGGTGCTATATAACTAAGTATTTAAAGTGGACCTTCCACAATCTCCATTATTCTGCATTGTACAATAACTGCCTCTACCATTCATGACCAATCAGCGCTTTATGTTATAGCACCCAATATGCTAATTATGTTCTAAACTGTCAGATGGGTGGTCTCAGACTATCTCCTCCAGGTTAGGACTGCCCACCTGACAGTAGAGAACCCAATTAGCATATTAAGTATTGAAACTAACAGAACTGATTGCCCATGAACAGTAGGGGCTAGAGAAAAAAATGTAACTGTGCTGGAATAAGTGGAGCAGTGGCTATTGAAGAATGCAATAAATTGGTGGAGAAAGTAAAAGATCCTCTTTAAGTGGAGTCAGTATACCCCAGTATACCAATCCAACCATGGATAGATAGCTTACCTAAATCATACATTGTTTCCCCCTTGTGAATTGGTGTCTCCATTGCTCCATTGAGATATCACAATTTTGGTCACTACGCAAAGGAACTCTTTAGAGCAATGAGGGAATTACCATTGTTCCAAAGACTTAATGTAAGTCGCAACGCCCTTGTTGCCCAACGAGCTAATTTACATCTTGACAAAAACAGAAATATTGCACCAATATAGGCAACAATTCCCATGGGAAAACATATTTTTATTCAGGTGACCCTAACCTATCTATCTTGCATGATATACTGGGTTCTGGTGACTCCCTTTAATATCTCCTGCTGAATCCTTGGGAGGAAATGTGTCAGATATGAAGGCACTAGGGAAAGGTTTCTGAGCCAGGCCATCCATCACATAAAATGAATGCTAGGGTTACTATAGGGCTAGAAAACCTCTAGCATTATTAATGGCACACTGCCATATGCATGATAGCTGTCCTAAGTCATCAGTTTATTGTGATTAGTGATTATCAGGAGGGACACTACATGTATGAGAATATAACCTGACCACAATAAGGACATCATGGCTGGTTATCAGGAGGGACACTACATGTATGAGAATATAACCTGACCACAATAAGGACATCATGGCTGGTTATCAGGAGGAGACTACATGTATGAGAAGATAACCCGACCACAATAAGGACATCATGGCTGGTTATCAGGAGGACACTACATGTATGAGACGATAACCTGACCACAATAAGGACATCATGGCTGGTTATCAGGAGGGACACTACATGTATGAGAAGATAACCCGACCACAATAAGAACATCATGCCTGGTTATCAGGAGGACACTACATGTATGAGAAGATAACCTGACCACAATAAGGACGTCATGGCTGGTTATCAGGAGGACACTACATGTATGAGAAGATAACCTGACCACAATAAGGACGTCATGGCTGGTTATCAGGAGGACACTACATGTATGAGAAGATAACCCGACCACAATAAGGATATCATGGCTGGTTATCAGGAGGACACTACATGTATGAGAAGATAACCCGACCACAATAAGGACATCATGGCTGGTTATCAGGAGGACACTACATGTATGAGACGATAACCTGACCACAATAAGGACATCATGGCTGGTTATCAGGAGGGACACTACATGTATGAGAAGATAACCCGACCACAATAAGAACATCATGCCTGGTTATCAGGAGGACACTACATGTATGAGAAGTTAACCTGACCACAATAAGGACGTCATGGCTGGTTATCAGGAGGACACTACATGTATGAGAAGATAACCTGACCACAATAAGGACGTCATGGCTGGTTATCAGGAGGACACTACATGTATGAGAAGATAACCCGACCACAATAAGGACATCATGGCTGGTTATCAGGAGGGGACACTACATGTATGAGAAGATAACCGACCACAATAAGGACATCATGGCTGGTTATTAGAAAGACACTACATGTATGAGAAGATAACCCGACCACAATAAGGACATAATGGCTGGTTATCAGAAAGACACTACATGTATGAGAAGATAACCCGACCACAATAAGGACGTCATGGCTGGTTATCAGGAGGACACTACATGTATGAGAAGATAACCCGACCACAATAAGGACATCATGGCTGGTTATCAGGAGGGGACACTACATGTATGAGAAGATAACCGACCACAATAAGGACATCATGGCTGGTTATTAGAAAGACACTACATGTATGAGAAGATAACCCGACCACAATAAGGACATAATGGCTGGTTATCAGAAAGACACTACATGTATGAGAAGATAACCCGACCACAATAAGGACGTCATGGCTGGTTATCAGGAGGACACTACATGTATGAGAAGATAACCCGACCACAATAAGGACATCATGGCTGGTTATCAGGAGGGGACACTACATGTATGAGAAGATAACCGACCACAATAAGGACATCATGGCTGGTTATTAGAAAGACACTACATGTATGAGAAGATAACCCGACCACAATAAGGACATAATGGCTGTGTTTCAGAGTATAGAACGTTCCTGCATTCATGTTCTTAGCCATCAGAAACCAGTCAAGACAACATACTGTAACCACTGAGATGATGAGAAAATCGTTGTAATCCTGTTTTTCCAAAAATGATTCATATTTGGAAAAATGTTGATGGTTCTAATTGTCTAAAAAATTTAATTATGGTTATATTTGTGATAATACTTCTTTAAATCTTCCATTGAATTCACTGTCGCTCTTTGTGAATTAATATGTGTGCATTCCCATCATTCTCTAGTTACGTAATACTTGATCTTATTCAGTGAGCCTTAACCATGAGTGTGAGACTTTACTTTGGCACTTTTTGCGTTTGGTTTTCCTAAGTGGACGTTTTCTTAGATCCATTTTTATAACTTCATTTAATAACATTCTCTTCTTTGTCATTGTCAACACACTTCCATTTGGCCAACGATGTTCATTTTTATAATTCGCCACAAATTAAAATTTGTAATTTCCCAGAAAAATACACTAAAGCATTTATAATCACGTTGTGGGGACTTCACTTGCTGTCATTGAACAAGGTTCTGATGTTCTGCTCTATGTACTGTTCATGTGTGGCAAACCAGTCTTCCAAGCGAGCGCATTCCTTCCGAGGTAACCTCTAATTTCTGCTTGCCTTCTCAGAAGTGTCAGTGGCCATCAGATGTCTCTTTGTTGAGATGATGAGAACCTGGTACTTATTATGGAAGACATTCAGAAGAAGCATAGAGCTAATTTCAGAATATTCTTAGAAGTAATTAAATCCAACTGCCTCAAGATGGACGGTCATCAGAATATTTAATGAAAAGAACTGGAATCAGCGAGGTGCCGTTTGAAAATCCATTTTGTGGTTGTCTCCAGCAGTTCATGTACTTGGCAACGGTATATTGAAACATCTGTCATCCAGAAGAAATGAGATGAGCTGCACTACAAGATCTCCATGTAGACCATGGTAAGACGGTTGTGATAGTTGAGGTTACCCCAAATCAAGAACATGTCTGAGTACAAACATAACTTGGAAGCTAAAACTTCTAGGGTTATAAAAGGAGACAAGTTTTTGTCAATTTTTAAAGATACCTAAGCTTTCACAACTGAAGCAAGACTCAAGTAGTCTGGGAGCAGGTAATACTTAATAGGAGACTTTGGTCATTCTAGGTTTCTAGTTATTATCTATCTTTTCTATACCCAATGTTTAATAATAATGACTCAGCCAACTCTCTCCCAGGCTACACAGCAAAGCTGACAAGTGAGACTGGTAAGGCTTAGTTCACACGGGGGGCGGTAGGGCGGATTTTTGCACCAAGAGTGATGCGGGGAGCCGCGTCACTCTCGGGACAAAACCTACCTGCCAAGACTATCGTGGCTTCCGACAGTCGCGGCTTCCCCCTCCGGAGCAGGCTCAAATGAATGGGCCAACTCCGGAGGTCACTGCCACCAGACGGATGCCGAGGCTCGGCGAGCCACAAAAGCCACCTGAAGAAAGGGTAACCCGCTGCCGCTCACGGAAAAAAGTAGCCTGGCGGTCTACATAGACCACCATTATGACGTGGATTACGCGCCATAATCCGCCCCCTTAGTGCCCGTGTGAACGAGCCCTAAAACAGGAATGAAGGAGTGGGAGACAATCTTTGAAAGGTAAAATGTGTCATTCATATTAAGCATCCTAACAGAACATATGAAAATACACCGCCTGGGATAATGTCTACAAAAATAGTGCATGGATGGGTTTTAGAACATGTTACATAAGTACTATAAAATATGTAGCTGAGGGTTTAGGTACTTCAGTGCTATCCCACAAACTTCAATGGGAGAGGAGAGATTGCAGTCCTGGCAGCCTCATAGCTGTGAATGGAACACCAGTTACGCAAGGTCAAGGTGCTTCTCTCACAGGGAAACTTCAGACCTCATTCTCCTGATCGCTGGGGAAAACAATAATTGAACTCACAGTAATTTGATATTTATCTCTTATCCTGTGTTAGAGAGGTCTCTGGTATCAATGTCCAGAGACAGTATGGGCAGCATACTTAAAGAGGACCTGTCACCTCATCCCCCAATTCAATATCTTATCATCTATTAATAGGCACTGTTTCACTCAACACAGGGATTTCTTTCTTTAGTCTCAACCATTCCTGAGTAACAAGTCCAGGTAGTTTTGGTGCCTGATGTGCTATTTAGGCACTGAAATATCAGAAGGGTGGTGTCAGGCAGGGGTGTGTGATTCTGAGCTCCAATCAGAAACAGCCAGTGTCAGAGCTCAGTCACATCTCTTGTCTTCCTGACACCGGCTTCCTGATAGTACAGAGCCTAAATAGCATACCAGGCACCAAAATTATCTGCTCAGGAATGGTGGGGAGTAGAGAAAAAAATCCAACAGTGCCAGATTCAGTGGAGTAGAGTTTATTCATTGATATAAAGAGTTGGACTTGTTAGAGGTGGTGAAAGGTCCTCTTCAGACAACCGACAAGTACTGTACTGCTTTGGTGCTTTTCAGGAAGGGGTTAAGCTAACAGGATGAGCCTCCATGGCACTGACTGCAATGACATATGTCATGGACTCCACTCAATGTGCATGTGTTTATGGAGCTTGAGATGATTTCCTCCAGCATGTTGAGGGTTAAAGTGAGAAAAAAAACTAGACACAGCTGGGCTTCAGAAGTGTGGAGGTAAGTCTGCTACTTAATTGTCAGGTTTCAAATGACTCCGGAACACGACTGTAAACATCCTAACCAGCCTCGACTTCCCATCTTAGTTTACTTTTCTTGAAGACGGAAAAAATATTTTTGCCAACACATAACACAAGAGGAAATTTAGATGCCAGTTTTGTATGCAGAAGATTAATTGCCATAACACACTTGTTGTGCAAGTCTATGGTGAAATTCTCTGACACAAGTGTGCAACATATGGATTGCCGTGCAGCAATACCTGTAATTATCATGGACCATGAAGGAAAGTCTCAAACAATTGCATGATATTGTACTGAGTAGTCTAGGTTTCCGAGATAGCTGACCGACAGCCGATATATCTGCCACTACAGCTCCCATATGGGGCTGTCACCCAGATTTCCTGGAATTCGTAATACGCCCTATGACCTCTTATCTAGACTGAAATCCTCTTGCATATATTGGTCAATTTATATACGATATTAATTCAGTTTAGTATAAAGCTGGCCAAGATGGTATCAACTGTAAGTGGTGGTGGAACCTTGCAAGTGTTACTTCCCCCTACAGCGCCACCACAGGGTAACTGAAGAAGCACACAGTTCCCATTAAATTCAATGATCTACCTGCATATTGCATGGATACGCTGGGTCCTCCACAACAAGAGACACTCTTTAGAGAGGTTTCACACGTTGTAACGTGCCGCGTGATGTGGCACGTCTACGCCACGGGAGCCTTTGCGGGCCGTACACACTCCCATTTATTTCAATGGGAGCGGGGATCGTATGCACCGCGCTAGTTTGCGGCCGTGATTTTGCAGCCGCAAACTAGCGCGGCGCATACGATCCCCGCTCCCATTGAAATCAATGGGAGTGTGTACAGCCCGCAAAGGCTCCCGCGGCGTAGACGTGCCACATCACGCGGCACGTTACACCGCGTGAACCCTCCCTTAAAGTGACTCTGCTAACAGAAAAGGGTCCTGAATTGAGCACTATCTTCAATATTAACCAGAAAACCTTTTTACAAGCCATCTCCACGGGGCTAATACCTTCTCACAGCACCCAAAAATATTACAGTATCTCCAGAATTGGCATTTAAAAGTTTGTACTTACTCAATACATTGGATTGAACATGCCATCAGCCAACAATCTGGAAATGTTACATTTGTTAGCATTTTGTGTGAAGACATTATTTGAAATGTAGCTTCCCACCTTCATGGTCAGAGAGTTATTTCCTGTACAGGTTCCTGGGCAACCACTGCTAAGGGCTCGTTCACATCTGCGTCGTCGGTCCTTATTGCAGGTTTCCGTTTCCTGCATAAAACAGATGCAGGAGACGGAAGCCTGCAGGAGACTTTCTCACCCATTCATTTGAATGGGTGAGAAAGCTGTCCGGCCGTGCGCGGCAGTGAGCGTTTTGCGCTCTCCGCCGCGAAACCGGGTTTTATAATCCGGACACAGAGTCGGACATGCAGTACTCTGTGTCCGGATAAAAAAATCCGGTTTCGCGGCGGAGAGCCTAAAACGCTCACCGCCGCGCACGGCCGGACCCGGTCTATGGTTTCCGTCTTCTGCCATGCAGAAGACGGAAACCATAGTACGGAGACCCCAGACGCAGGTGTGAACCCAGCGTAAGATCTTCTAAATGGCATGGAGTAGGTAAGGCTCTATTCATACGAACGGCTGTATTAATGGGGACTGTTATGTCATATCCATAGGGTATGCCATAAATGTCTGGTGGATGTGGTTTCCACCTCTGGGACCCTCGCCTGTTTGTAAAATGAGCCCCCTCAGCCTCCATTCCTCACTCTGTACTTGACCGTGACCTCTATGTGACTTTCAGCTATTGTTGGACTGAGGTTTCTTGATTCTGGCGGCTTCACAACTCTTAGGAAATTGGTGTGCCTTCTGCTGGATCATTATTGTGTTAGACACTAGGCCCACTGGAAGATCCTCTGGTACTATAGTGGGCCAGTCTGGCACAGTCTTCAGCTATGGTCTAGTGTTATGGAAACAGCGTTGCTCTGAGTAGACCTTCTTCATGTAACGTCTATTCAGCTTTCCTGTTGTGTTAACTATGTTATGGACATTGTAAGACTATGTATTTGTAACATCTTTGGCGTCATCATCTGGCCGCATGCTGTGGCACAAGAGGCGTGTTTGGCTGTGATTTCTTTCCTTGGGTTCTTCTTGCATTGTCTGAACACTGTCCTATTCTTTCAGCTTGGTAATTGATTTTCCATCACAACCATCTCCTTCAACTTCATTTCCCTCTGCTCCTCTAATAGTTAATTTCAGTCTTGCCCTGTGATTGACGGCCCATCCACCTATCATCTCCGGGGGGCGGGTTTTTCCTCCCTATTTATTCTTGGCTCACATTCACATTGGTGCTTGTTATTGCCTTGTGCGTACCTGCTTTTTTCTATCGCTGTTATTACTTGTATTCTAATCCTTGACCTCTGGCTTTCCTTACTGACTATTATTTTGGACTCTGATTTGGCACTGCATCGCTCTTCTGTTACCGAACCCTTGGCTAGCTGACCTCCCTTTGTTGTTGTTTGTCTTGTCTGTGTTTTGTGTATGACATACTAGCTGGTACCCGCGACTTCGTCTGCGGTGATTGTAGCAGTGGGTATATACAGGTGTGGGTAAGGTTTTTGTACTGTGTATACGGTATGGGATATGAAATGTAACTTTGTATCTTGTTTTTGCTGAAATTCAGAGAATACGTGAGACTTTTGTGTTGAAGTTAATTTGTATTAGAGCTGCTATATATACGGTGTTGTGAGAAACTTTACATAGTGACTTTGGGACAGAAGTATTTGAAGTTAACCCTTTCCCGCCGATGGCATTTTTTGATTTTCATTTTTGACTCCCCTCCTTCTAAACGCCATAACTTTTTTATTTCTCCGCTCCCAGAGCCATATGAGGTCTTAATTTTTCCTGGGACAAATTTTTCTTCATGATGCCACCATTATTTATTCTATATAATGTATTGGGAAGCAGGGAAAAAATTCAGAATGGGGTGGATTTGAAGAAAAAATGCATTTCTGCGACTTTCTTACAGGCTTTGGTTTTACGGCGTTCACTGTCCAAAATGACATGTCCCCTGTATTCTGTGTTTCGTTACGATTCCGGGGATACCAAATTTATATGGTTTTATTTACATTTTGACGCCTTAAAAAAAAATCCAAAACTGTGTTAAAAAATTATTTTTTGAAAAGTCGCCATATTCCGACAGCCGTAACTTTTTTAACCCCTTAGCGACCTTTGACGTACTATTACGTCATGGACGCGAGGTACTTCGCGCACCATGAAGTAATTGTACGTCATGGTGATTCCGCCCGCTCACTAGCTGAGCGGGCGGAATCGGAACTGGGTGATGGCTGTTACTGACAGCTATCACCCTTTTCCATAACCTCCGGTCGGTACTTTTACCGATCGGAGGTTTTAACCCTTTGATTGCGATGGTCAAACATGACCACCGCAAACAAAGGGTGCCGCGATCTCTCCCCCCCCCCCGCCGGCACCCCCCGCGGCGAGATCAGGGGGTGCCGGTATCTGTAATATGTAGTCTGGGGTCTGGTTAGTGACCCCAGACAGCCCTGAGCACTCACTTACCTGGTGATGCTCCCGGCGTCTTCTGGAAGTGAGTCTGTGCCGTCCGCACAGCTCACTTCCTGTTTCTCGAGTGAGACACGTGCAGGCTGTCACTGCAGCCTGTGTCTCATTCTATAGTAGAGAATCAGTGATGCAATCATCACTGATCCATGTGTCCCATAGGGACACAAGAACAAGTAAAAAAAAAGTGTAAAAAAAAAAGTATTTGAAAACAATTAATAAAGTTATAAAGTCCCAAAAATCCCTTTTTTCTATAAAAAATGAATTATGTAAAAAAAACACAAAAAATTAATAAAAACAATACATATTTGGTATTGTCGTGTCCGTAACAACCTGTACAACAAAACTGAAACAATATTTAATGTACACAGTGAACGGCGGTAAAAAATAACGGAAAAAAACAGCCGGAAGTAGTGATTTTTCGCCATCTCACCTTACAAAATGTGCTATAAAAAGTGATCAAAAAGTCATATGCACCCCAAAATAGTACCAATAAAATGCACAGGTTGTCCCGCAAAAAATAAGCCCTCAACCAACACTGTCAAGCGAAAAATAAAAATGTTACGCCTCTCAGAAGATGGCGATGCAAAAATCACTGATTTATGTCCCCAAATGTGTTTTTGTTCTGCAGACTTAGTATCGCATAAAAAAATAACATAAATGAGGTATCGCCGTAACCGTACCAACCCGCAGAATAAAGGTCACATGTTACTTATACTGTACGCTGCATGGCGAAAAATGTAAAAGGTAAAACTCAATACCAGAATTGATTTTTTCTCTTTTAAATCCAGCAAAAAAAGAGTTAATAAAATGTAATCAGTAAGTTTTAGGCACCCCAAGATGGTGTCATTACAAAATACATCGCATCCCGCAAACAACAAGCCCTTATATGGCCACGTCAGCAGAAAAATAAAGAAAATATAGCATCTAGCAATGTGAAGACAAAATCACGCAAAATCGCCAAATCATTAGAACACAACTGGGTGCGGCAGGAAGGGAATATATAAGCGGTGCGAGCGAATATCAGGGGACACCCCATATTTACAGCTTATGAGGGAAAATATACCAGAAGTGACCCCCAAAGTGACCCCAGTGTGACTTCCCCAATCATAGGAGCTACTGGGGGTACAGTAGGGAATTTAGTGTCTGCAATGTCCTCCGCACCGCTTATACATTCCCTCTTCGCCATCCGCTGTGCAGTCACGTCTGGGATACTAATACTCACAACACCCCCTGAGAAATTCTTTTAGGGGTGCAGTTTTCAAACTGGGGTCACTCCTTTGGGGAATCCACTTTTCTGGTACCTTACAGGCTCTACAAACATGACATGGCGTCTAGATACCAAACATCTGAATCTGTGCTCCAAAAGCCGCATCGCGCTCCTTCCCTTCTGCCCCCTGCTGTGTGCCCAAACTGCAGTTTATGCCACATGTATGACACATGTATGACACTGGTGTAACCGGGGTAATGTTATATGTGAGTATAAACTGATATTAGGGCACATATATGACACTGGTGTACCCCGGGATAACATATGTAATGTCATATGTGGGTATAAACTGATATTAGGGCCCAGCCAGACACAGAAGGGAAGAAGGTTATTTGGTTTTTGGAGCACAGACTTAGACGGTTTGGTTTTTGGATGCCATGGCACTTTTGCAGAGACTAAAATTTCCCCTACAAAATGGGGTCACTTCTTGGGGAATTCCAGTTTACTGGCACCTCCAGGGCTCTGCAAAAACAACATGGCGCCCAGAAAGTCCCTCTAAATCTGTACCCCAAAAGCTAAAAAGCGCAGTGCTCCTTCGCTTCTGAGCCCTGCTGTGCGCCCAAGCAGCAGTTTGTACCCACATATATAATTTTTTTGCCCCTCGGGAAGGCCCACTTAATAGTTTTAGGAGTGCAGGTCTCTGACAACACAAAGTGGGTGCAATGCATTGGATACCAAAATGGCACATTTCTTTAAAAATTTCAATTTTTGGGAAGCATTTTTAGTCTCAAAATCATAATACCACTTGATACATTCCTTGACGGGTGTAGTTTCTAAAATGGGGTCACTTTTGAGGGGTTTCTATTGTATTGATACTTTAGGGGCTCAGCAAATGAGACATGGCACCTCAAAACTATTCCAGCAACATCTGCCCTCCAAAATCCAAATAGCGCTCTTTCCATTCTGAGCCCCAACATGTACCCATACAGCAGATTATGATCCCATATGGGGTATTGCCGTGTTCAGGGGAAATTGTGTAACAAACTGTGGGGGGCTCTTAATTCTCTAACTACTTGCAAAAATTAAAAATATGGCGCTAAATGGACGATTTATTGGAAAAAAAGTAATTTTTCATTTTCACATCTCAATGGTAAAAAAATCTGTGAAACACCTGTAGGGTCCAAGTGCTCACTAAACCCCTTGATAAATTCCTTGAGGGGTCTATTTTTCAAAATGGGGTCGTTTTTTTGGGGGGGGGTTTCCACTGTTCTAGCACTTCAGGGGCTCTCCAAATGCAACATGGTGCCTGAAACAGATTTCAGCTAAATTTGCCCTCCAAAATCCCAATAGCGATCCTTCCGCTCTGGACTTTACAGTGTGCCCATAGATCACTTTACATCCACATATGGGGCATTTCTGTAGTTGGGGCAAAGTGCTTGACAATTTGTGGGGTGCATTTTCTTTTTTAACCCCTTGTGGAAATGCATAATTTGGGGTTAAAGCTACATTTTATAGCAAAAAATGTCACTTTTCCTTTTGTTGGGCCAATTCTGTTACACTCCTGTAGGGTCAAAGGGCTCACTAAACCCCTTGGTAAATTCCTTGAGGGGTATAGTTTCCAAAATGGGGTGACATTTTGGGGGTTTCCACTGTTTTGGCACATTGGGGGCTCTGCAAAAGGGACATGGTGCCTGAAAAGTATTCTAGTAAAATCTGGCCTACAAAATCCAATTAGCGCTCCATCTGCTCTGAGAGCGACCGTGTGCCTGTACATTAGGGTACCAGCACATATGGGGTATTGTCGTGTTCAGGAGAAATTGTGTAACAAAATGTGGGGTGCAGTTTCTCCTTTAACCCTTTGTGAAGATGAAAAATTTGGGGCTACAGTGACATTTTATTATAAAAAAAAGTAATTTTTCATTTTCACATCTCAATGGTAAAAAAATCTGTGAAACACCTGTAGGGTCCAAGTGCTCACTATACCCCTTGATAAATTCCTTGAGGGGTCTAGTTTCCAAAATGGGGTGACATTTTGGGGTTTTCCACTGTTTTGGCACCTTGGGGGCTTTACAATCGGGGCATGGCGCCTGAAAAATATTCTAGCAAAATCTGGCCTACAAAATCCAATTAGCGCTCCATCCGCTCTGAGAGCGACCGTGTGCCCGTACATTAGGGTACCAGCACATATGGGGTATTGTCGTGTTCGGGAGAAATTGTGTAACAAAATGTGGGGTGCAGTTTCTCCTTTAAACCTTAGTAAATGTGTAAATTCTAGGGCTAAATGAATATATTAGTGACAGAAATTGAAAAATGTAAATTTGACCTCCATTTTGTTTTAATTGTTGTGAAATGCTGAAAGGGTTAAGAAACTTTCTAACGGCTGTTTTGGATTCTTTCAGGAGTGCAGTTTTTAGAATGGGGTGACTTTTGGGGGGTTTTATTAGAGAGGCCTTTCAAGTTCCCTTCAGAACTGAACTGGTCCCTTGAAAAATGTGTTTTGGAAATTTTCTTGAAAATTTGGAAAATTACTGCTTGACTTGTAAGCCTTATAATATCTGAAAAAAATGAAAGGGTGCTTAAAATTTGATTGCTACGTAAATCAGAGACATGGTTAATTATATTTATGAAAAAATTCGGGTAGTATGACTTTCTATTTGAAAGGCTTGCAATTTCAAAGTTTGAAAACTGCATTTTTTTCAAAATTTTCACCAAATTTCCTATTTTTTCATAATTAAAGACAAAACATATCGACGAAAATTTACTACTGACATGAAGTACAATGTGTTACGAAAAAACAATCTCAGAATCACTTGTGTAAGTTAAAGCGTCTCAAAGTTATCGCCATTTAAAGTGACACATGTCAGATTTGAAAAAAGAGGCCTGGTCCTTAAGTCACTTTTGGGCTGTGTCTCTAAGGGGTTAAACATGCATGTACGGGGATGTATAGGGCGTCTTTTTTTGCGGGACCGGGTGTACTTTGTAGTTCTACCATTTTCGGGAAATGTTATTGCTTTGATCACTTTTTATTCAAATTTTTATCAGAATCAAAACAGTGAAAAAATGGCGGTTTGGCACTTTTGACCATTTTTCCCGCTACGGCGTTTACCGAACAGGAAAAATATTTGTATAACTTTATAGAGCAGGCGATTTAGGACGCGGGGATACCTAACATGTATGTGTTTCACAGTTTTTAACTACTTTTATATGTGTTCTAGGGAAAGGGGGGTGATTTGAATTTTTTATCCTTATTTATTTTTTTTAGATTTTTTTAACTTTTTTAAAACTTTTTTTTTTGCATTTATTAGACCGCCTAGGGGTATTGACATGGGTGGGCGGTGTCGCGGATTGTCAGAGTGGTGGGGGTCGGCAAACATGGCTGCTCCGGAGCGTTAAAGAGCGCCTCCTGGAGAATCGTTAAGGTGAGGGGCAAAGTTGTAAAGTATATGTATATGTGATTGTGTGGGGTTAGGGGCGAGGCTGTAGAGGGCAATATGAATTTTGCGGCTTGCTATGGTCCAAAGTGTGTGAGATTGCAGAGATGGTGGTGTGAGTTTGGGTTTTGTGGGGGTCCTGGCACAAACGTATGTGCGCTATTGTGACGAAAAGTAGCCTATTGTTTAATCGAGTGTAATGAGTATGTTTGTGGAAAATTTCAGCCAAATCGGTGGAGCGGTTTTTCCGTGATTGAGGAACAAACATCCGAACATGCAAACATCCAAACACACAAACCCACAAACTCACAAACTTTCACATTTATAATATTAATAGTGTAACCCCCTCACAGGAGTTACTAATGGTTATTTGGCCATAGAAGTGCCTTACATGTTATGATGGATTGTATATGTTGCCATGTTTATTCTGTATTCATTTGTGTAATGTTGTTGAGCTATTGTTCTCTGGTATCACTTGTCCTAGTGAGCTGTGGTCTCCATAGCAACACACACTATGGTGAGTGGATCTGTAGCTGGAACAGGAAATAGTCATAGCAGGGACAGGAAGTAGTATTCTGTAAGAGCCAGGGAAGGAGAAGCAAGGAGAAGTGTGGCAGTGGCCATCTTGTGTTTCAGACACTGTGCTGTGAGGATTGCCACAGCAGTAGCAGGACAGAGAAGCTGTGTGACAGCGCCCCCATCACTATCAGTAAGAGGACAGGATTACATCAGGCTAAGCAGAGCTATAACCCTGGCAGCCTGCACCGACCTCTACTAGGTAACTGAGCCCCTGCAGTAGACCAGAAGCTGGATCTGCAGCCATCTTAGACTCTCTGCTAATACATGGGAAGGTGTCAGCCAGCTACAAGCCACTGTGCCACAGCTCACTGCTACAGGACAAGTGACCAGCAGATGCCAGTTACAATAAAGCAGTGAGCACTTCTACTGATCCTGGCCTGGACATTGCCTTCCTTGCAGCTAAGCCCTGGGCAAATGCTCTTTGTTGGAGTAGAGCACTGGCACCCACATCACCATCTCAGCCCAGGGACCAGCGGGTGTCTCAATACTCCAACTGGCGTCACATCTAACTGACTCTGCCTATTTCCCTGTGCACCACTCCTGGGAGTTCTGGTGCCTATAAGGTCACCGTGACAGTCCAGCCTCCTGCACGGTTCTCCCGGGGTGGTCGCAATAGGATATAGGAAGGGATCGTCTCCAAGTTGCCGCCTATTACATAGAATAGGGCCTGGCAATAGGATGGGACAGTGGGGGCTTCAGCTTAGGGCTCACTGTCTCTTGTGCCCCGCCCCAGGAATTCCAGCAGCTACTGGTGAATTGCTGTCCTAGCAATTCCATAACAGTATATCATCTATGGCTGCACAGTAATGCAAGTCATACATATTTATAAAGAGCAACTATTTTTTACTGCAAATTTTTGTGAATTGAAATCCAGGAGAACCCTTTAAGGCTGAGGAAACACAGCTTTTTTTGTTGCAGATTTTGCTGTGTTTTTTTGAGCCAAAGCCATGAGTGGTTTTAACTGAAAGGAAAAGCATAAAAACTTCTTAAAATTTTCCCCATTCCTTATGTTGCCACTACTAAGTTTGGCTAAAAAAAAAAAAAATGCAGGAAAACCTACAACAACAAAAAACGGCTTTTCCGCAACGTGGGGCCTTAGCCTTAGACTATCTTGTCTATGTTTGCACTGCTTTCACACTAGATTTCTGTTTTGTGGACTATAAAATAACAGATATTGTACATCTTAGGCCTGGTTCACATATGCGTTCGGTATTCCGTTCAAATCAATTGCGTTATATTCTTTAGGGTCTTGCTATAAGACCAAGTAAAACCCAGTTCGCTGAAAGGCTTCAGAGCTATTATGTAGTTGTGCTATCAATTCCTTCCATTAGTCTAATTTCCTCAACTTTCTGGATCCATTGTCTAAGTGTAGGAAATTACATGTGCCGCCATATTGCTGATAATCAAGTGTTGCACAATAGATACCTGGGTTAGGCCCGATTCACATAGGCCATTCCGTTTGCCTATCTGCATGAAATATGCTAACAGCACTTTTCTCTCCGCATTTTTCGGGCAGAAACCGAGCGGAAACCACAGGGACCCAATTATAGTCTATGGGGTTCACAAGTTTCCTTAGGTAACCGCTTTTTATATATGTAGATAGGTTCAGGGGGTCCCCAAACGGAAACTCAAACGCAGATGTGAACTGGGCCTAAGATACCCACTCATATGATGCAGAAAGTCAGCCAGAGAATAAGGAAGAGTAAAGTCAGTATGTGAAGCCATATATCGCCATACCTTTCTCCAGAATGACTGACGTATAGACAACCCAGAAGTCATGAAAGAAGTCACCCTCCGCTGGCTACTTTACACATGGCAAGGACTGTGGGCATAAGAGCACGGAGCTTAGAGGCCACTCTATACCACAGAAAAAGGATGGATTTTATATCCGGCATCCTGAATGCAACTAGAAATGGAGGAATGGAGTGGATTCTGATCCAACAAAGGTGGAAAACATGAGAATCCGAGAAAGTCATCTGCAAGTACCACACCCAGTTCCTTGGCAGGGCGGGGGGGGGGGGGGAATCCATGTGTATACAGATAAATCTTTCAACCTCTTTAGTATACAGTATATCACTTACAGGTCGTGTATAATATAAAGGTAGCTTATAGTCTGCCGGCTTCTGATAACAACTACAGGAGATTTCTTCGAAGTAACAATTATACAAAACACCACATTCCCCTTCGCTGCTGCTGGAGTTGCAGAAAGTGAAACATTTAACATCATGGTCTAGCAAATAATAACACTTCATTATATTTAATTAAAGAATACGTGTCTGAAGTAAAGCGCTGGCGTGCTGACTAAACAGATGACTTGGCACCTCTTGGCGTGCTTACAGTAAAGGCGCAGCTCGAATAGAGAACTTGCCTGGTCCATTTGTTTCTCATACTAAAGAATTAAAGGGGTTGTCCACTTTCAGACCAATATTGAGAAGCAAATGCTAATGTTTGTATAATACAAAGTTGTACAATTTTCCAATATACATTATGCATCAATTCCTTATGGTTTTCTAGATCTGTTTTTCGTCATTCGTTCTGCTTATCTCTAGTGGATAAAAATCAGTCCATGGTCATGTGATGGACCACAGGTGCACAGCTTGTTATACTCAGACTGCATGGTAGCGAACTGTGCACCTGTTTGTTCATCACATGACCATGGACTGTACATCACATGACCATGGACTGTACATCACATGAACATGGACTGTATGTCACATGACCATGGACTGTATATCATATGACCACGGACTGTATATCACATGACCATGGACTGTATATTACATGACCATGGACTGTATATCATATGACCGCGGATTGTATATCATATGACCACGGACTGTATATCACATGACCACGGACTGTATATTACATGACCATGGACTGCATATCACATGACCATGTATTGCATATCACATGACCATGGTCAGAATTGTACAATTTTTTATGATACAATCACATTTTTCTCCCAATATTGGTCTGATATTGGCCAACCCCTTTAAGATGGACCTGCTTTGGATCCTTATTTCATTGATGTCATTAACTTTTGACAAGGATAAAAGCAAAATATGGATTCAATTATAGTTTTAGGCTACACCTTCACCCCTCTACTCATAAGGCAGGAGAGTCCACTTTTTTCTAATTTCCCCAGTGTACACCATCTATGGGGAAGGCGCGGGACCAACCTATATTATAAACACATGTGTTAATCCACTCATAGCAATCCGGTTGGTTGCAGAATATGAGAAGTGTAGATCGCTGCAGGTGTCTAGTATTGAAGATCAGCCATATTCAGGGGAACAGGGTTGCAGCAAATGGACAAAAAAGGGAACCTAATATCATGCAGTATAACGCCACTAAAATGGTTTTCCAGGAATTATCTATTGATAACCTATACTTAGGATGTTATAGGTGGGCACCCAACACCCAGGACCCCTGCCAGTCAGCTGTTTGTAGAGGTGGCCTCTTTCATTTGCCAATACAATCATGTTAATTGGTCACATGATACAGCAGCAGCTCAGTTCCATTCCAGTAAATAGGGCTAACCTGCAAGACCAAGTACAGCGCTATGCTTGGTATTCAGTGAAGAGGCCACAGGGCACACCCCAATGCTAAGACTTCTTTAACCAGCTGATCTGTGGGGGTTGGACCCCTACAGATAAGGTATTGATGAGGTATCCTAAGGCTAGCTCATCAATATGCAAGTCCCAGAAAATCCCTTTAAAATAATGGTATAAAATATATTAATTCAAATCTGTATAGTTATTCCATGTGGTCCATGGTCTACACTGACTGCAGAGTGTGACCTTTTCCCCTGATGCAGGTGCAATGACGTAACTCATCGCGCCTGCAGTCTGAAGGAGGAGGACTCGCGGCCGCTCTTCATGGGTAAGTATAAGTGTGTGTTTGTATATGGTAGGTATGTGTGGGTGTAAGTCTGTACTGATGTGCATATAATACTGTGTGTGTGTGTGTGTGGGGGGGGGGGGTGTACTGAGGAGCATATAATACTGTGGGGGGTGTACTGAGGAGCATATAATACAGAGGGGGGCGTACTAAGGAGCATATAATACTGTGTGTGTGTGGGGTACTGAGAAGCATATAATACAGTGGGGGGCATACCGAGGAGCATATAATACTGTGGGGGGCATACTGAAGAGCATATAATACTGTGGGGGGCGTACTGAGGAGCATATAATACTGTGGGGGGCATACTGAGGAGCATATAATACTGTGGGGGGCATACTGAGGAGCACATAATACTGTGGGGGCGTACTGAGGAGCATATAATACTGTGGGGGGGCATACTGAGGAGCACATAATACTGTGGGGGCATACTGAGGAGCATATAATACTGTGCGGGTGGGTGTACTGAGAAGCAGATAATACTGTGTGAAGGGGGCGTACTGAGGAGCATATAATACTGTGTGGGGGGCATACTGTGGTGCATATAATACTGTGGGGGGCATACTGAGGAGCACATAATACTGTGGGGGCGTACTGAGGAGCATATAATACTGTGGGGGGGCATACTGAGGAGCACATAATACTGTGGGGGCATACTGAGGAGCATATAATACTGTGCGGGTGGGTGTACTGAGAAGCAGATAATACTGTGTGAAGGGGGCGTACTGAGGAGCATATAATACTGTGTGGGGGGCATACTGTGGTGCATATAATACTGTGGGGGGCCTTCTGTGGAGCATATAATACTGTGGGGGTGCTACTGTGGAGCATATAATCTTAATTTTTTTTTAAACTATACTTCGGCCCTCCAATGGTTTGAGGGACAGTGAACTGGCCCCCTGTTTGAAACGTTTGGGAACCCCTGCTTTAGACCATTTATAGTAGGCACATACCGCTGCCTACTGGGAACACCCCACAAAAATATCTATTTGGAAAAGCCCAGTCATTTACCATCACAATTAGAGATGAGCAAACCTCTGAAGATTTGTTTCAGGTTCGTTTCGATCCAAACTTGATAGATCCAGAAGGGAACAGACCCCTGAGTGTAATAGGGGAGGAAGAGGGGAGGTTTAAATAAAATAAACATTTATACTCACCTTCCCTCACCTCTTCTGGACCTCCTTGGGGTGTCCAGTGCACATCAGGGGCCCTCTTAAGGCCACCTAGGTGATGTCATGCACCCCAGGGTTACTGCTGAGGCCTGTGATACGCCCTTCATGGTTAAATGCGGCATGTCATTGTCAAAGAATAATAATTAAAAATTTGGACGAACACAAAACTTTTGGAAAGTTCAGGTAGAATATTGTAGCCAACTCAGTTCATTCATTTGTAATCATAATTTAATTTACAAGTTAAGAAAATAGTCAATGTTTTTGTGGTTTTAATATTATGGTTGATATATACAGTATATGATATTCATATTGACTCTGCCAGCGTTCCATATAAAAGATGGAAACTACTTTTATTAGCAGTGAAAATACCACCACATATCGACCACCACACTTGATATAGAGGGTTGATATATGGTGTTTTTTGTCACTGCGAATGAAAGCTGGTGGAACTGGCTGTTCTTTTCTTAAATGTACGTATAATAATGTAAAAATTGAGAAAATATATTTCAAAAAGATCAAATGATTTGCAATGCAATAGATCTGTATTACTTAAAGGGTTTGTCCAGTTTGAGCAAATAAATGGTTTTGTTTGTATAATAAAAACAATTTTCCAATATACTTGATGTATCAATAATTTATAGATTTCTAGATCTCTGCTTGCTGTCATTCCTGGTTAACGTCTAGTGGATAAAAATCAGTCCCTAGTCATGTGACATACAGTCCATGGATGGTCATGTTATGTGATGGGCACACAGGTGCATAGCTTGTTATAGTCACAGGCCAAGTTCACATCTGCGTTCGGGTTTCCATTCGGGGATCCCCTAGAATGGAAACCTATACGCATTAAAAAGTGGTTCAGGAAACCCGCGGACCCCATAGACTATAATGGGGTCCGTGTGGTTCCCGCTCGATTTCCTCACAAAACATGCAGAGAGAAAAATGCTGCTTGCAGGACTTTTCTTGTTGCATGTTTTGTGTAGATTAGAAAACACATATAGTCTATGCGGTCCCTGGGTTTCCCAGGTAAACACTTTTTAATGCATATAGGTTTCTGTTTGGGGATCCCTAAGTGGACTCCCTGAATGGAAACCCGAATGCAGATGTGACTAGGGCCTCAGTAATCAGACATCTGTCTGGTAATGGGCTGTGCACCTGTGTTCACATGACCATGAACCATATATCACATGACCATGGACTGTATATCACATGACCATGGACTGTATATCACATGGCCATGGACTATATATCACATGATCATGAACCGTATATCACATGGCCATGGACTGTATATCACATGGCCATAGATTATATATTACACTAGCCTCTGCCCGCAACTTCATCTGCATGTTGTTGGCATCAATGATCCGCCTATATTCAGCAAGTTGCTGACAATGATGGTTTGACTGCTCTGGCATTTCGGCAGCTCTTAAGCTGTCCTGCTGCTGAACTTGCTCCTCACACTGTGCCTGTGATTGTTCCGGCATCTCAGCAGCTTGCTGGGATGCTATATAATGAGCATGTTGTTGGCATTGATGATCCGCGTGCTCCAGCTTTTCGACAGCTGTTAAGCTGGCCTGCCGCTGAACTCATTCCTCACGCTGTGCCCATGATTGTTCCGGGATCTCAGCAGCTCATTGGGAAGCCATATAATGAGCATGTTGTTGGCACCGATGATCCCCGTCAGCTCCGCTTGAGGAGAAGTCTGTGACTTCTGGCTTCCTTCATAGCTGTCGTTGTTTTAGAATTTTGCAACAAATTAGATTTTCTTTTTTCCCCGCCATGTTTAAAAGTAGAAAACTGCCAATGTGGATTAAAGGTGTTTTCCCATTCAGTGTGTCAGCATGTTGCCTGGATCAGATAATATGCAAATGCATGTACAGAATAAACTGAGGGTTAGCTGAGTGTTTACATAGAGAGATAACAGACCTGGCGTTATCAGAATGTGTGATAAGTTGCTGCAGGAGCAGTGTAACATAGTATGTGAACATAAATTCATAACAGTCGTAAAGCCATGTCATTTACTAGGATAAAAAGTAGCCTATATTTTAATTGAGGTTACAATGTTTTTGTGTGATTGAGGAACAAACATCCAAACATACAAACTTTCATTTATAATATTAATATTAGTAGAAAGTAGGATTGGATGATCATGGGCTGTATATCACACGACCATGGACTATATATCACATAAACATGGATTGATTTTTAGCCACTACTAGTAAGCAGAATGCGAGGAGTCGATACCGAAATATATTGGAAAATTGTAGAACTTTTCAATATACAAACAATAATATTCACTTGCTGAAGCTGGACCGCCCCTTTAACCTGGAGTCTACAACTATGCAATAAACCCTGCAAAACAAGACCGTAAAAAATCTAATTAGCCGAGAGGAATAACAACAAGTACAAGAATGAAACAACTCCCTGTGTGCTACAATAAAAGCTGTATGTACCTAGAAGACTACTAGCACTCCTCTGTCCATGGTACTGAGAATACTGATAGGTCATACACTGATCTTACAACCTAGCGTGTCTGCCACTGAAGATATTCAGTAGTCGTCTTTCACATTTACCATTGAAAGATCGCCATAGACTACAGCAGAAGAGCTTGAGCTTTAGTTATCGCCCTCTATTATATACTTAGCATTATTAGATAATACATTACCTATATAGAAATAGCAAAAAACTGAGAAAATCTGGAAAACATTTAACCATTCTTATAGCGACCAACAGTAAAGGAATACTTAATGTAGACCTGATATACTCCTTGTGTGGAGTTCATGTCCTAAGGGAGCGCTGCATGACATCGGGATTCCCTCTTGGATGTTCCTTGAATCTCTGTGTCATGCACCCCCCCCCCCCCCCCAGACCCTTCACCGAGCATAGCACACACCATCAGGTTTACCCGCAGCGTTCCTGTAATTGCAAACCCTAGGATAACTCTGATAGTTCAAGTAATGATTTGTGAATTTGCAGAGCCGTGTTCTATGGGTTTGGTTTTAGGGTGTAGTATTATTACATAAGAGACGGTTTACACAAGTCATGCCGATGCTCCTGTGTTTGTGATACTGAGCTTCCAGGAGAGGCGAGGAGCCACAATGTTCCTCCCTTGATATTCATTTTCAGAAGCAGAATCCCATGAGAACCAGAAACAACATTGTTAACTCACGTCTTGCCACATAGTTACATCCAGCCCCACCTTAAAGGGAATGTTTCACCTATATACATTTCACTATTTAAAGCCAGATACAGATATTCAGTTTTTCTCGTCTGCGTTCTATGGGGTACATGAGCTGGCCGTCTAATCTAGCCCTTGTCCAAGTTGCTGAGCTCCTTATATTTGCTGTTTATTTGCTGCCTAATATAACCCAGATAGCCGATGTTCATTACTATATCTGTAGTGTAAGTGTTTCCCACCAGGCAACCCATGCAGAGATCAGGACTCTCCTTTGACCACATAACTTGCTGGCAGTCCCAAATTTGCTAGGACAACCTAAGGACTGCACATCTTTGTACCGGGCACTGTACTGTAAATATGGAGTATTTTTTCTTTTATAAATCAGATTTAACTGATTATTGCAATAAGTAATGTCCAATAATTATTACTATTTTGCTTACTTAATAGCGCCATCATATTCCGCAGCGCTTTACGGACATTGTCAGTGGATATTCTATAAAACCCATTGTGCTTCTGCACATGACGTTCTGATGCTGTCAGTGGCAGGGTATGGAGGAACATAGAGGAAACAAGTGAGTGGGCAGTATAAAGAGTGTGTGGGGGCACTAAGGGGGTATTATACGGTGTGTGGACACTAAGGGGGTATTATACTGTGTGTGGACACTAAGGGGCAGTATTATACTGTGTGTGGACACTAAGGGGCAGTATTATGGAAGTTCTCAGACACAACTTTGCTTGAGGACCCTGGAATGGCAAACTGACCCTATCGGTGTATTGATACAAGCATGGCATCCCAAAAAACAGAGATTACTGAAAATTCTGGTAATATTTTCCTTTCATGCCTTTTGATCTTATAATAGCAGGCAGGATTACAATGGAGGTTTCCCCTCTTTTATATCTGGAGGCAGATAGCACAGGATCCACGATTGATCAAAAGATGAGGTGAAGGGGACAGCTTAGCTCTTCTGCCCCCTTGCACATTGACCTCTGTACAAGTCACAGAGCATGCCCACAACATTCTCCTATAGAAGTCAGTCTGTGATTTCCTGACTATTTATATCCAAATGCCGGGTGTAAAGCAGATTACTGGAACTGATTTTGCAGCAGCCTAGGTAAAATGGCTGCCTCTAAACACATGTACAGGGTTAGGCAGGGAGGTATGGATGATGTAAAATAACAGTTACACACTCATTTTTCAACGAAACTCAAATTTTATTTTTTCAATGTGTAGCTTGGATGTTGCCATTACAAAAATCAAAGAAAAACAAAAGAAATTAAAACATTGATTACCACTGAATATCGAGGGCTGGCTTCAACTTCTTGACGCTCCTTTTCAATGTTTTCCGGGGTCCGTACTGTTCGGTCACCTCCTCGTGCAGTTCCGGGTCTCAAAAGAACCTGTTCATTGAAAGTTATTCACCCACTTCATTATTGTGTCAAACTTCGGAACACGAACATGACGGCCAATGCTGAAATGATTCCGGAAACGTCTCGGTGTTTGAATGACAGAATGGCCCGTTTCAATAAAGGTGTTGTACACAAACACACGATGCCCTATCGTTTCCATTGCTACTGAAATAGCAGCTCCTGATGAGCAGATACCCCCACTCTTTATCCACCAAGGTTATCCCCACCTTGCATGGCACCCCGTTTAAATCATCCATACCTCCCTGCCTAACCCTGTACTATAAGCAGAACAGATAATACGTATTCGGAAAATAAAACAGATCACAAAATAGAATAAGGTGGTACACTCCCTCCCAGGCCTTATTTACAACCCTGGCTTTAGAGAACCATTAACTACTGTGCTGGAATTTCCTCCATGTGTCCTATTGATTGGGAATTTCCATATTGCGTTATGTTATCTGAACTACGCAAAAACTTGTCTTCGAATAATACCCTCCTTGTGAAGTCTAGTTTTAATATGATATAATATTATGTAATATCACGAATGCTTACTGCGATGCCATGCACAAAGGAGAAACGATACAATGGCAGCTGAATGTTCTGTATACAGTAAAATATTGATAGAGTCAATGCTGCTACAGTGCGCGTTCCTAAATTATAAGCATCATAATCTTTAAGACCAGGTTCAGGTGGAAAGTGAAGAGGAATTTGAGTTTTCTCCCTGAGAATGCATTCACACGTATCTGTGTATTCTGTCCTGAATTTGCCTCCCATTGTTTCCAATGTGAGGCAGAGATTGCAGACGAACGCAGAAAAAAAATCAGCGTCCTGCTCGATCTCGCTGTGGAGTCCGCAGCTCGGAAGTCCCTGTCAATTAGACCCATTCATCCGGGCCTAATAAGAAGAGGAAAGCTGCGACAGAATGCCAATGCAGGGTCAGCAGCATTCTGTTGGGGCTATCCCACGGGTTGAATATAGCATCAGAAAATTAAGAAGAATTTATCTTAATTTTCCTAGTCTTAGAGTCCTCTGTCCCATGCATCCCACAGCAGAAGGCCAAAGCAGAACGTCCACCACAGCTTTGCTCTAAACACTATGGGGCATCATGCCATGTGCAGGGGCCACTATGGGGGATAATACTGTGTGCAGGGGCCACTATGGGGCATAATACTGTGTGCAGGGGCCACTATGGGGGATAATACTGTGTGCAGGGGCCACTATGGGGCATAATACTGTGTGCAGCAACCACTATGGGGCATAATACTGTGTGCAGGGGCCACTATGGGGCATAATACTGTGTACAGGGGCCACTGTGGGGCATAATACTGTGTGCAGGGGCCACTATGGGGTATAATACTGTGTACAGGGGCCACAGTGAGGCATAATACTGTGTACAGGGGCCACTGTGGGGCATAATACTGTGTACAGGGGCCACTATGGGGCATAATACTGTGTACAGGGGCCACTATGGGGCATAATACTGTGTACAGGGGCCACTATGGGGCATAATACTGTGTGCAGGGGCCACTATGGAGCATAGTACTGTGTACAGGGGCCACTGTGGGGCATACAACTGTGTACAGGGGCCACTAGGAGGCATATTAGTGTGTGCAGGAATGCAGGGGCGTGGAGTGGTTGGGGTCTTCGGCGTAGTCAGTCAGGGGGTAGCCATGTCAAAAGTTGACCACGGGGCCCCGCCATTCGTAGATACACTACTGGTTGTGAACATAAAGACTGCAGTATTTTGCTTAAAAAAAATAACAAAGCAACAAATTCATATTAGAGTCTGCAAACAAAATATCACCCTAGGTATTGTATCATACTCACTTCTGGGTTTAATTCCACACCCCTTGACTTCCAGCAGCGAATCTCATTTATCCTAAACTGCCAATGTCAAGCCATTTAGAAGAATTTGAGGCACTCCTCTGCCTTGGATTTCTCTCCAAAGTCTGGTGCTTAAAAACAAGGGGCTAATCAGAAGTGGTCTTGTGCCGCGAGTTCTGCAGATGAATCAGCCGCGTGGGATCCATGGGTCGTTTCTATTGGAGACAGGTCCTAGCCACAATTTCGAGTTGAATATGAGGTGGAATTCACCTCTAATTATGCTGGAAATTCCAGTATTTTTTTTTTTTTTTTTTTTTAAATGCTAGTGGTTTCCTTTGTCTCCCATTCATTTCAAAGGACAAGGCGGAATCTGCCTGAAGGTCCTGTTGCTTCTTTTTTTCGTGTAGCTGAAAGAATCACATTATTCCTTTATATTTTAATATCAGCAGTCACCGGAGCGTACAAAGTAGAACAACCTGGTGTATAGCAAATATTTACAACAGCGTACAAGATGGAAGTTGATGGACAAAGTAGAGAGTTTAACCCTTTCCCAACATCCGCCATACTAGTACGGCGCATGCCGGGTGTGTATCTATGGTGACCGCCCCGGGAGCTTGGCGGCCGCCATAGCCGAAGGGTGTCTACTGCTTTACACAGTAGACAACCAGCACTAATGTCTCCGATCGGTCCCCGGACCGATTGGAGGCATTAACTCTTCCGGCACCTCGGTCAAAGCTGACCGAGGCGCCATTTTCCTTGTGATCGCCGGCACCCGGAGTAAGCTCCGGGGCCGACATCACGTTACTATGACAGCCGGGAGCCTTGTCAAGGCTCCCCCACTTGTCAGTACATTGCTTCTATTTCAGGCTATGCTATATAGCCTGAAATAGAAGTGCCGGTATTTTGCAATGCATTAGCATTGTAATGCATTGCATTAGTGATCAGACCCCCTGGGGTTCAAGACCCCTAGGGGGTTTAATAAATGCAAAAAAAAAAGAAAAAAAATATAATTTTTTTTAAAAAAGTATTAAAAATTCAAATCACCCCCCTTTCCCTAGAACACATATAAAAGTAGTTAAATACTGTGAAACACATACATGTTAAGTATCCCCGTGCCCGAAATTGCCCGCTCTACAAATCTATAAAAATATTTTTCCTGTACGGTAAACGCCGCAGCGGGAAAAATGGTCAAAAGTGCCAAACCGCCGTTTTTTCACTGTTTTGATTCTGATAAAAATTTGAATAAAAAGTGATCAAAGCAATAACATTTCCCAAAAATGGTAGAACTAAAAAGTACACCCGCCCCCGCAAAAAAAGACGCTCTATACATTCCCGAACACTGACGTATAAAAAAGTTACGGCTGTCAGAATATGGCGACTTTTAGAAAAAAATTTTTTAACACAGTTTTGGATTTTTTTTAAGGGGTTAAAATATAAATAACACCATATAAATTTGGTATCCCCGGAATTGTACCGAAACACAGAATACAGGGGACATGTCATTTCGGCTGCACAGTGAACGCCGTAAAACCAAAGCCCATAAGAAAGTCGCAGAAATGCATTTTTTCTTCAAATCCACCCCATTCTGAATTTTTTTTCAGCTTCCCAGTACATTATACAGAATAATTAATGGTGGCATCATGAAGAACAATTTCTCCCTCAAAGATTAAGACCTCATATGGCTCTGGGAGCAGCGAAATAAAAAAGTTATGGGGTTTAGAAGGAGGGGAGTCAAAAACGAAAATCAAAAAATGCCATCGGCGGGAAAGGGTTAAGGACTCAGAGCTTTGCCTATATGGAACCCGGATAATTCTGATGGCAGCCAAGAACCCAGGCTTTGATTTCCTTATTGTCACCAGGTTATTTTCTCCTCCGTGTACTATCCCTGCCTTTTTCTATGTTAGTACATGGGAAGATAATCGGCCACAATATGGAAATCAAGACCGGGGTTCAGAGCATAGAAAGTTCCTGCATTCATGGTTGTATCCATTGGCGACCTATCAAGACAAAAGACTGTCACTGCTAAGATGTTTAGAGAAAATCTCTAAAACTACAAAAAAAATGTAATTATTTATATTTGCAAAAATGTCTACCTTTTAATTGTCTACAAATTTATATATAGTTATGTCCATTGGAAACCCTCTAAAGCCACATAGGGTTCTTCCTCTATATCAGCCACTTACTAGATCCTACAACTCTGACGATATCTATTCCCATCCGCCTCAGGGTGTGTTATAAACACCATAAAGCTAAGACTACACCGTACAAGAGAGCAATTACAGAAAAAGCAGCAATGTGATGAAGATAGATTGTGTTTTCCGATGAGCGGTATTCCCTGCTTCTATATCCAGACCTTCTGCTGGGTCATCAATCAGTAAAGAGCTGATTCAGACATACAATTAATGATAGTAAATAGCTTCCTTGTGGAGATGATGAAGAGACAACTCTGCTGTCAGTAGCCTAAACACAAGGGCCGACACAAACAAAGGACATGTATAACCAAGGTCTGACTATCAGGGTGATAGGAGGACAGTCCATTCAGCTAGTCATAGACCTAAGGCTAGTTGCATATCACTGCTGGCCGTGATTTAACGGCACGGCCAGTTCTTGGGCATCACACGCATGTCATAGAAGTCACAGAAGCACGGCCACATAACCGGACAGGAATAGGACCTGTCCTGAGTTTTGCAGACAGGACAATGTAATACATGGTCATGTGCATGCGCTGATAGAAATGAATGGGTCACTATGCTATCCAGATAGCACACTGATCTATTCCATGGTTATCTGCGAGCGGCCAAAAGTAATCATTTGGCCAACAGATCTTTTAATTATGACATTACAATGTCTCATTTACATAATCCATTGTTTCAGCCACATGGACATATATTATACTCCATTGCCACACTTAATCCAGGGGTCACTGTTTTGTTCTGGGGGAAGGAGTGGGGCACATAAGTTGGGCCTGGATTCAGGATCAAAATCCTTCCCTTTTATTACTCCAAAGCGACCTTTCCAAAATTCGAATGAGCCATGTAAGTCCAATAGATGGGAGACCCTTAGGGTTAGTTCATATGGGGAGCGGTAAGGCGGATTTTTGCACCGAGAGTGACACGGGGAGCTGCGTCACTCTCAGGTCAAAACCCGCCTGCCACGACTTCCCCCTCCGGAGCAGGCTCAAATGAATGGGCCGACTCCGGAGGTTACTGTCGCCAGTACAAAGAAGAAGAGGAGACAATAACTTTGAAGCTATATAGCAATATTTTAGTATAATCTACTATTTATCTGAGTGATATATGGTATTTTTAGGCCTTGTCTTACACTGTATGGACAAAGTGTGGGCTAAGAGTATAATAATCGGAGACTCAGGGGAGGTGAAAAACAGAATAAACATTGTTATTACCTCACCTTTCCTGGATCCGATGTTACTCCTAGCACAGGCTTCGGGCCTTTATGGTAATGTCCAGCAGGTAGCTGCCTATTAAAAAAAGAAAAAAAAAAAGTATTCTAAATCACCTTACCTGCAATCCCGAGATGGAGCTGATGGAATTGCTGCTGCCTCCTCTTCTTCTCCCAGCTGCGCATAAGACATCTGTGTCTCAGCGCAGGTAGCATGATGACGTCTTATCATCGCTGCCTGCGCTGAGACGCAGAGGCCTAAGTCAGCTCAGGACAGGTCTCCTCAAATCCGTTCGTTTAGAAAAAAAAAAATGAAAAAAAAAAAAAATAAAGTAAAATTGGCGCCCTCTGAAAGTGCCATCTGGGGCAGTCGCCTCATTAGCAGTGCAAACCTGGAGGCAATGGCCCTGCCACCATCGCCATGCTCCCTTTTAGCAGAAGTGCCAAGAGATGTAGGAAACCGCTAATGTTTGCAACAATTCAGAGATTTTTTCACAAGAATACAGGCGTACAAGGCATAATATACAGTATATGCCCCAGTGAGTGTGTGCAAATTGGCTACTTTTGGTACTGATATTTTTGGCCTAAGATATTTAAAGGGATTCTACCATTAAACTACTTTTTTTTCTAATTACCACGTCGGAATAGCCTTAAGAAAGGCTATTCGTCTCCTACCTTTAGACGTGGTCTCCGCCACGCCGTTCCGTAGAAATACCGGTTTTAACCGGTATGCAAATGAGCTCTCCGCAGCAATGAGGGCGGGCCCCAGCGTTGAAAGGCCGAAGAGCGCATCCCCATTGCTGCCCGAGAGCTCTTTCCTGCACCACCTCCTTCTTCTGCAGCAACTCCGCCTCTTCTGGCTTCTCTTGCTCTTGTAGTTCAATACAGGAGCATAGAGAAACCACCCCAAAATGGCCGCTGGCCAGCTCCTGTATTGAACTGCAAGAGCGGCTACCCCAAAATGGCCGCCGGCCATACAGGAGCTGGCCGGCGGCCATTTTGGGTTGGCCTCTCTATGCTCCTGTATAGAACTACAAGAGCAAGAGAAGCCAGAAGAGGCGGAGTTGCTGCAGAAGAAGGAGGCGGCGCAGGAAAGAGCTCTCAGGCAGCAATGGGGATGCGCTCATCGGCCTTTCAGCGCTGGGGCCCGCCCTCATTGCTGCGGAGAGCTCATTTGCATACCGGTTAAAACCGGTATTTCTACGGAACGGCGCGGCGGAGACCACATCTAAAGGTAGGAGACGAATAGCCTTTCTAAAGGCTATTCTGACGTGCTCATTAGAAAAAAAGGTAGTTTAATGGTAGAATCCCTTTAACATCACTGATATTCTTTTGTCAAAACTTTTCCGCCAGCCTTTGGGAACGGCTTTGTGGTATCTTTATGGCTGATCTGCAGCTAAAATGGCCAAACTCAAAATTTGTATGACTAATGTGTATGACCAACTTTGTGTAATATTATTCTGTTACACTAATTCACAACTGAGCTCGGGTCACTGTTCGTCGGGTCCGCTTAGGGACCTGAAAAACGGAAAACCAATCTGCTTAAAAATCGGTTACCTGTGGAAACCATAGACTATAATGGGGCTGCCAGGTGTCCGCCCAAGCAGGACTTTTCTCTCTGCGACAGAATCTTTGAATGGAAACCAAGTCCTGGTGTGAACTCAGTCAAGGAGTACTAGACCTGCTAATGTCTACCAGTACTATATTACTCAATGATTTATATACCAGTACTATATTAGGGTGAGTTCACACTGAGTATACGCCAGCTTATTCTGAACGTAAAACACGTTCAAAATCAGCGGTGTATAAAGCAGTTCCATTCATTTCTATGGGAGCCGGCATACGAGCGCTCCCCATAGAAATGAATGGGCTGCTTTTTTTCACTACGAGCAGTCCCATAGAAGTGAATGGGAAGTGCTCGCGTGTACGGCTCGGTATGAGCAGAGCTAGCCGTACACGCGGGCACTTTCCATTCACTTCACTGGGACTGCTCGTAGTGAAAAAAGCAGCCCATTCATTTCTATGGGGAGCGCTCGTATGCCGGCTCCCATAGAAATGAATGGAATTGCTTTATACGCCGCTGATTCTGAACGTGTTTTACGTTCAGAATAAGCTGGCGTATACTCAGTGTGAACTCACCCTTATTCAATTGGTTTATATACCAGTACTATATTACTCAATTGATTAGATAGGATTGGTTGACATGATAGGTAAAAGTTGATGAATGGGGTTGTAAAATATGACCGGTCCTTTTGTCCTGTTTCTGAGTAACAGAATATAGTAATATAGGCCTAAAACCACAATGCTCCTGCTCTCGGCCCGGCCCATTGGGCGCTTTCAGAGGTCATAATATAAAAGTGATAGACGTCGACTCCTGAAGAACCTTTATTTTCCACAATTGTCCTCCTTCGAGCTTTAGTACTCTAATTTAAAGAATTAAAAAGACATATTGCCAAGGGCAATTGCCATCCAGGCTGTCTACCCATGAGCAGATTAAGAGAATTGTAGACGTAAATCTCTTAGCAGAAGCCCCCAGGCTCTTCCCTTCTAAGAAGCTGAAAATCGGCGTTGGTAAGGCGTGTTAAAGAACCGACAGCTAATTTACTGTGACAATAGGTTTTAGTAAATAAGGCAAAGAAAACAGCACCTTGGTAAATCCTAAAAAGTCTCAGATATTCAGGGTCTCAGTTGAGGTGTGACAGATTAGGAGACATAGCACCTTGGATTTAATGGCAGGACCAGGGTGACATGCAGCTACTTGCAAATCTTAACAGGGCTGTTGTGTTATCAATAAATGCAATGTAGAATCCTGAAGAATGGATGATTTATCTGCAGTCTGTGTTTAATTGTGATTAACCCCAGCCTAGGAAGGTTGCTGTTGACAGCAGACAGATTAGATCCTGATAGCCCTTGCAGCCATGTGAGTGGCACAGGCTGACCTCTATAGACTGACATGTCTCTGCCCTCTGAAGTCTGCCACTGAACACTTAGGTAAACAGTAGGATAAATGATTCCTTCCAGTGGTTTTTACACCTCCTCGGTGTTAACACCTTCATGACTGGAGACAAGCTGTATTTCTCAGCTGTCACTTCTAGGCTTCACCTTAGCTGACTCCTTCCTAGCATCTGCTAATCTTTCAGGTTTCGCAATATTGTCTTTTCAGACCAGCAACGCTTCATTCCATTGAGGTGTTTTTATATAGACAGATTGTTCATGTATCATAGTTGCCAACATTTCGGAGAAAAATTTCCAGGGATGATTCTTCTGTACAGGGAAAGGAGTGAAAATATAAGGCTGAACATGTGCAATGTTCTCTGCATACATGAGAGATGGTTTATGAGGAATAAAGTAGGTACAGATAGCTGTAATTGGAACACATGTCATGTAACAATAAGAATATGATAACATGTAGAATTAATTTGCATAAAAGGTAGAGTAAGGGCGGGTTCACACCTGCGCCCGTCTCCGCTTTAGCCAATCCACAGGTTTCTGTCTTCTGCCCCGAGAAACTGGATGGGAGACGGAAACCCAGCAATCAGTTTTTAAACCATTCGTTTGAATGGGTTTGCAAAGTGACCTCCTGTGAGCGTCTTCTGCCTCTCCGCAGCGAAACTTTTTTTTTTCTAACCGGACACAAAGTTGGACATGCAGGACTTTTATGTCCAGTTATAAAAAATGGTTTCGCTATGGGATTCCATCCCATGTCCAGTTTCTCAGGGCAGAAGATGGAAACTTGCTGGATTGGCTAAAACGGAGACCGGGCGCAGGTGTGAACCCGTCCTAACTTGGTCAGTATAAAACTCTACTTGTTTTATTGTGATCCTAAGTTATGGCCTGGGCTTCATTTATACATTATGTAGGCTTCACAGATTACCGTATTTTTCGGACTATAAGACGCACTTTTTTTCCCCAAAATTTTTTGGGAAAAGAAGGGTGCGTCTTATAGTCTGAATGTGGCGCCTGGCACCCGCCGTAATAGAGAGGCGGATGCCGGTAAGGGATAGACGCTGGGGCCTGAGACATTGCTGCGCTCCTCTGCCCTGCATGAAGCCAGCAGCAGCAGGGGTGATGCTATTCCGCTCCTCCGTCCCCCCCGCCGCTGGCTTCATGCAGGGCAGAGGAGCGCAGCGATGTCTCAGGCCCCGGCACATGTGCCGGCGTCTATCCCTTGCCGGCATCCGCCTCTCTAGTACAGCGGATGCCGGGTTAGTATCGGTGGCCCCTTCTCCCCCGAGGCCGGTCCCCACCGGCCCCGTACCTGTAAAGTTGCAGGCCGGCTCCTGCGCGGCGATATCGCAGGAGCCGACCTGTTCGGGTGAGAGCCGGGAGCCTAATGAGGCTCCCAGGCCTGTCACTGCTGTATTAGTATTGCGGCTGGTCTCTATGACCAGCCGTAATACTAATAGACAGAATGTCCCATAGACGGCAATACAGTTGTATTGCCGTCTATGGGACTTGCAATCAAGTGACCGCAGGCTCAAGCCCCCGGGGGGGAATAAAATAGTAAAAAAAAAAAAAAAAAGCTTTAAAAATATGAAATAAATAAAAGTTCTAAATCACCTCCTGTCCCTAGAATATATATATAAAAGTAGAAAATCATATATCATAAACCACCGGGTTTTTTTTCAATACAAGGTGATCTAAGCAATAGATATTCCCCAAAATGGTATAACTAAAAAGTACTTCTGGCCCCGCAAAAAAAAACACTCTATGTGTCCCCGTACAGCTGCAGGGTCACCTGTCAATATGGCCTTGCAGCTGTTGCAAAACTACAACTCCCATATATTAAATATTTTACCATTTTTTGCTTCAAATTTTTTTTCCCCTATTTTCCTCCTCTAAAACCTAGGTGCGTCTTATAGTCCGAAAAATACGGTAAATGCTTTGCTGGCTTAGCATTCTCTGAAGAAGACAAAACATGCCCATATTACTTGGCCACATGGACATAATAGAAGATGATAAGTCAGGATCAGGGCCGACTCCAGGTTTTTATGGGCCCTTGGGCGACAGAGCCTCAGTGGGCCCCCTTGTGGAGGAGGCGGGAGTCGGGACACTGCGCACCGCTGCAGCCGGACGAAGTGAGCAACGTCACAAAGAGCGCGGCGTCACCTACGCCATACCTCCCAACTTTTGAAGAGTAGAAAGAGGGACAAAATGTGTGGCGGCTAATTTAGCACCACCCACTTTTATGTTGACTCCGCCCATTCTCATTCATTTTTCATGTTCTCCCACACAGTATAATCCTCTTACAGTCACCCGTAAATTATATATCCCCCTCCATCTCTCCCCCAGTTTCATGTCACCCCCCCTTCATCTGCCCACAATTTCATGTCCCACCGTCTTTGCCCCAGTGTCATGCCGTTCTCCCCCCTTCATCTGCCCCAGTCTCATGCCGTTCCCCCCTTCATCTTCCCCAGTGTCACGCCGTTCTCACCCCCCTTCATCTTCCCCAGTGTCATGTCATTCTCCCTCCCTTCACCTTCCCCAGTGTCATGCCGTTCTCCCCCCCTTCATCTGCCCCAGTCTCATGCCGTTCTCCCCCCCACTTCATCTTCCCCAGTGTCATGCCATTCTCCCCCCTTCATCTTTCCCAATGTCATGCCGTTCTCCCCCCTCTTCATCTGCCCTGATGTCATGCAGTTCTCCCCCCTCTTCATCTGCCCCAGTGTCATGCTGTCCTCCCCCTTCATCTGCCCCAGTGTCATGCCGTTACCCCCCCTTCATCTTCCCCAGTGTCATGCCGTTCTCCCCCCCCCTTCATTTGCCCCCAGTTTAATGGGCCCAAACACTTACACTCACCTTCCAAGGCTCCTCCGCCGCGCTCTCCGCTGTCACTCCCTCACATAGTTGTAGGCCCGATGTGACGTCATCACATCGCGCCTATAAATGCAGAAGCCGGACCACAGCGTTAAAGCAGGAGCTGAGCTGTGACAGCTCCTGCTTTAATCGCCTATGTATTCAGCTCATCGGCGTCCGACGGGACAGGCAAGTCCTGGGGCGGGCAAGTGCCGGGGGGCCCCCAGAGGCTCTGTGGGCCCCGACACTTGCCCAACTTTGCCGTGTGCTGACGCCGGCCCTTGTCAGGATCCAGTCTTTGAGCCTGAATGGAGCCCTGCTCTTATTCTGGCAGAGTTTAGCTGTCTAAGACCAGGGCCCTGCGTTGCAAGAATGCAGCTTTTGACCACGGCGGAAAAATTGCAGCTTTATACCTTGATATACATCAAAAATTGCAGCATGTCAATTATACCTAAGGAAACCCTAGTGTTTTCCATATACGTAACTGTAGTGTCTCCAAATTAGTAAGGTGCATTCATGCCAGTGTCACCTTTACAAACTGTATTGTAAGGCCCGGTTCACATCTGTGTTCAGTATTCCGTTCAGGGAGTCCGCTTGGGGAACACCCAAACGGAATACCGAACGCATTGACAAGTTGTGAACTTATGAAAGCACACGGATCCCATAGACTATAATGGAGACCATGTGTCTCCCATGCTGTGTCCGCACAGAACATGCGGAGAGAAAAGTACTTCATGAACTACTTTCCTCTCCACATGACTTGTGCGGACACCATACAGAAAACACACAGACCCCATTATAGTCTATGGGGTCCATGTGCTTTCATTGCTCACCGCTTGGCAATGCGTTCGGTATTCTGTCCCCATGTGGACTCTCCGAACGGAATACTGAATGTAGATGTGATGGTGTCTCTGGCAACAAACTTGTTGACTGTTTCCCGTGAAAACCAGCAGAATTGTCACTTCAGCTGTGGTCTATGACAACAAGCTGTAATACAGGATCAGAACAAAATCAGTTACACAGTTACTTATCTTGTCGTGTCACTATATACTGTAATGTTCGAAGGTGTGAATTCATTGGAAACTATAGGAATATATGTTATAAAATGCCAGATCTTTCCATAAGAAGCCTGAAGCTAAAGAACTCTCATCATGACATACTAAGGATTTGCTCTTTCGGCTCTGTCGCTGAAATCCAGAGCTAAATTTTGTGAAGTAGTCACAAAATATAGTTAATATTTTCTGTCATTAGCTATGAAATATTAGCTGATACTGAGTTTATCTCAGGTAGGATTGTTTGAGGCAGTAAATCTCCCAGAAACAACTATAAAAGCTACAAAATGTTCTGTGTTAAAAGTAGCTACTAAATGTGGAGGAGATCCGGGTGCCAAAAGCTCAGACCACACAAGGCTTTGCTTACACTAAACTACACGTTCCAGCGGTGGAAATTCTGCACAGAATAACCAAAAATGTATTACTATGCTGAACTCTCATCACTGTACAACATGTCAAAATCCCTTCACACTGATATCTGATGGTCTAGAAAGTCCTGTGGTCCGGAACCAGTCTTAAACACAGCTGAACTTTTAACCTAATGTTGACCAAGTGTGTCCGAACATGGAAGTAGAAGGACGTCAATGCCAAACGTCTCTGAGCCATGAAGGGAGATTTACTCAAATTTCAAAAACCTTGGAAATTTTTCTAGTCTGACATCTCGCTGGCCCTGAAGATATTGGAACTATCCAAAGGGGATTATGGTTTCATCAAATAAAGGTTATTCTTTCTATGATTAAAAGTCACACAATTTCCATATTTTATGGTGATCAGTGGAAGATTAGACCGCACCTCGAAACTGAAAACGTTGAAACACTAGGAAAAAACACATGGCCAAAGGTAACCCTACACATGAGATGACTGATGGCAGAACCCAGTGCCATCCCCTAAATAGAGACCCTCATAAATACCCCCTAAATTCAGATCTCTAGACAGGTCACCTAAATACTGGCCCCAGACAAGATTCGTCAAAACAGATTGTCATAAATACAGTTTCCAGACAAGACCCCCTCCTAAGTACAGACCCTCATAAACATAGTGTACAGACAAACCTCAAATACTGGCACTAGATAAGACTACCTTAAGACAGACCCCCCCAAATACATGCTACTAGTCAAGACTCCTAAACACAGACCCTCAAAATAGTTTCCAAACGGGACCCCCTAAATACAGACCATCAAACCAGACCTCAAAATATAGATTTCCACACAAGCCCCCCCAAAAAAACAAATCCCTCCAGACTTTTACATAGAAGCTCCAGTAGTTCCAGGGGTGAACCTAGGGTTTGTGCCGCCTGAGGCGGACGTCAGAAAGCCCCCCCCCACCGCCGAGCGGAGGGGGCGGGGCCAAGCGGAGCAAGCGTCGTTAGCAGGCAGGGAGAGGACCTGCTCTCTGCTAAGTGTGAGGGGCGGCCGCTGGAGCAGCGCTGCGTCCACAGGGCTGCCCCAATCCAGCGCTCGCTTCCCGTGCCGAGACGGTGACGCTAAGACAGTCCAGGACAGCTTGTCCTGGACTTGCTTAGGTCAGCAAAAATGCCACCCTCCCCCGGGGCCCCGGCATAGCGCCTCCTGAAGCGGTCGCTTCAGGTCGCCTCATGGGAGGTGCGGCGCTGAGTAGTTCACACTGTCCTTCTCTGACGTCAGGACCTGCAGGGTCTTAGTCTTGTGACGGTTTCTGTGCGGGTCCTTTCAACACTAACATGACTTATACAGAGGAGCAAGGAGTTCTGCTGGTCTCTGTCTCCATGTCTGTTCTGCATATAAAAGGGTCTGTCTTTTCCCAGAAGTTCTAGTCTGTGTGTTTTTGTACAGAGATGATATCATAGATTTAGATTTTTGTCTCTGAACAATTGTATTTGTTAGTTCCGTTGATGACTCAGAAAGGCAAAAAACCTCCTCACATGAAATCTTATCGACGGGTTTTAGAATTTGACTGACATGAATAATCTGTGCCCCAAACTGATCCTGGCCCATATTAGGGAGGGTTCACACCAGCACCCGATCTCCGTTACGCAGGTTTCCGTTTTCTGTCGCCAGAAGATGGAAACCAGCATTCATTGTCCGTCGGTGAGCGCCCGTGAGCGTCTTCTGCTCTCCATGGTGAAAATGTTTTTTTTTTTTTGTAACCAGACACAAAGTCCTGTATGTCCGACTTTGTGTCTGGTTAAAAAAAAAAAAAAAAAAAAAACGGTTTCGCCGCGGAGAGCAGAAGACGCTCACGGGCGGACACTTTTCAAACTCATTCGAATGAATGGGTTTGAAAACTGCCTGCTGGTTTCCGTCTCCTGTCCAGTTTCTCGGGCAGGAATCGGAAACCTGCATAACGGAGATCGGGCACAGGTGTGAACCCGCCCTCACTCTGTATGATGGGTCCTGGCCCATATTACTCTGTATGATGGGTCCTGGCCCATATTACTCTGTATGATGGGTCCTGGTCAATATTACTCATTATTATGGGTACTAGCCAATATTACTCTGTATGATGGATCCTAGCTCATATTAATCTGTATGATGAGTCCTACACCATAACACTCTGTAAGATGGGTCCTAGACCATATTACTCTGTAGGATTGGTCCTGGCCAATATTACTCCATATGATGGATCCTAGACCATATTACTCTGTATGACGAATCCTGTCCAAAATTACTCTGTGTCATGGGTCCTAGACCATATAACTCTGTATGACGGATCCTGGCCAAAATTACTCTGTATGATGGGTCCTAAACCATATTACTCAATATGATGCGTCCCAGACCATATTTTTGTCTGTATGATGGGTCCTGGCCAAAATTACTCTGTATGATGGGTCCTAGACCATGTTACTCTATATGATGCCACTGTCTGATGACCAAAGTGAAGTAACTGCACAGGAACAATAGTCAGAGTGATGTCAAATTTCAAGTATAAAGGAAGACCAGTTACTTTAACAATATGGTTTGAGTTTGCTCTTATGGTGATAGTTTAGGGGTAGTCTGGTGGCAGTATATGAGGAAGGTGGACTTTGTGAATACAAGCTGAGGTTAGAACAGATATTGTTTAGTCACAGCAGCAGGAAGAAAGCTGAGCCAGGTTGTCAGAGTCAGGAATCATACTATCACACCATCAAGGACCAGGGAATCTTATTGCTAAGACACAGGGCTAAACCTCAAGTATGAATATATATCCACTGATGAGGTCATCATATGTTGAACCAGCAGATCCTAGAGCTGCCACCCCCTTGGCCCTCTACTATCTGGTACAAGGAGTGAATATCTTATTAGGGAATATTGAGATAATACACAGTGGGACATGTACATCACCGGCTGCATCGACTCTGCTGCTATGTAGTAATTGGCTTCATAGATCGCAGTAACCGCACTGCAAATGTAGGCTAAAAAATGCACATGTTGGAGGAGACAATAGAACCATATTGATTTATCTGAAATTTCATGCCTTTGATTGATACTGTTCAATTGTCCTTGAATTATACATGTCTAAGGACAGACAGAAACAAATGATCCTCTTTATCTTCCACTTCTCCACTTACTATGGCTTATGTCAGGACTTCGTTGAAGTATGCCATTTTGCTGTATTTGCTTTAATAGGAAAGCAAAGGAAAAATGTAGCCATGTACGTGTTTCTAGAGGCTGTTACAATTCTGCATAGATAATAATTAGAATTGATTCGTGGTCCTTGGGGGCCCCCAGGGTCGGACTGTAGACATATGTGACTTAAAGCATTGAAATAGAGCTAGCCATGGCAGGAGCAGAACCTTCTAGTCTGTGGATAGTTAGAGATGATGCTACTGTCTGCCTAGGTGGGGGGTTTGGGACCAGGATTGTAGAGAATGATGTACTCTAGAGTTATAATAAAATATAATAGAAAATAAATTAATTGCGAAGTTGTAGGAAGTTTTCTCTTTGGCCTATTCTTAGGATAAGCCATACGTATCTGATGATGGGGCCGACAGATATGTACCAAGCCACCTGTTTCCAGCTCCATGCAGTGTATACCCTGTTTCTCCGAAAATAAGACATCCCCCAAAAGTAAGTCATGGGGGGAGGTTTTGTTAAACTGCCTAATATAAGGCACCCCCTGAAAATAAGACATCCCCAAAAAGAGGATGCTGCTGCCTCTGCTGTGATACCACTGTTCCTGCTGCTGTAAGATGAGCTGGGAAAGCATCGTATGCTGCGGGGAGTCCACTCTCCCAGCTCATCCCACAGCAGCCGGAACAGTGGTATCACAGCAGAGGAGGCAGCCAGCTTTCCTGTGCACACGGAGCACAGCGTTCAGCCGGCTGCAATGCCCACTAAGTGAGGCTCTCCGGCACAACCACCGGAAGCCTCGCTAATCTCTGCTAAGCCCCGCCAACCACTTCCACCACCGTGACCAACAGCAGCACCAGCGCTGCTATGAAGATGGGGAAGGTAACTAGCATACCTTCCCCCCACCACCAACTCTTGCACCACCTACAACCGGCAGTCCTGCCGGCACTCCGTTAAGGAAGCGCCGATTGTCCCCTGCTCCAGCCACTCCATAAGACATCCCCCGAAAATAAGACAGGTCATATATTTTGGAAAAGAATTTAATATAAGACATTGTCTTATTTTTGGGGAAGCAGGGTAGTATAGCATACAGTGTCACAAGTGGCCCTGGACAGCTGGTCCATATGGGGCCCAATTGTTGGTCCCCAGCAAACATATTTATGACCTATCCTAAAGATTGGGCATAAATAAATTCCTTTGATATCTTCCAATGAGAGTATATAATCTTACAGAGATGGCTGAAGTGTATATACTGTCTACCAATACGTATTTGGACACCGGTGGTAGAATAGAAAAACCACATTTCTTCCTATCCAATAGTTGGTAGACCCCAGCAGATGCTTCCTTACGGATGGGATTGGGAGACACAATACTCCCGGATGCCTGGTGACCCTCCTGGTGTATGTGAGCCATCGGTTGGGTGCGGTTTCTCTGGCCAGCACTCGTTGGTCTCTATCTCCCAGTTTCGGGGGTCTGCTGACAATCACCGGTCACCTTCCACAGAGGCCACTGTGGATTTTGGGTAATTCAGTTCACTTGCTATGTCCCTTAAGGATCGACCATTTCTGTGGTACCCGACCATTACCCCTTTCTCGAAATCAGACAACTCTGCACTTTGTGGCATCTTGCATGCGACTAATGCCAACGCTATTTCCTATTTAATGGCGGAAGGCGTGACGTACATCATGACCGCAGATATCTTCATTGGCATGGGGGTCCAAATACTTATTGGTAGACAGTGAATACTCTACAGCATATATACTACATATACAGTGCTCCCCAAAATAGTATGATTTAGGAATGCAGTAACATCACTGGACACTAGGGAAATGGTACTGAATATACTGCTCAGAGACTTGGCATGATAGGTACATAGGTATATGCATATATATATGTATATATATATATATATATATATATATATATAAATATATATAAATATATATATGCATATATATATATATATATATATATATATATATATATATATATGTCTACACACACACACACACACACACACATATATCTTATATATACTCAGATTATGCGACAATGCAAAATCTGTAACAGGGCTCCCCACTTGTTATGTATTGTATTACCTATAATACTGGTGTTTTCTTATACAGAATAGAGATATAGGGCACTAGGATGGGGGCGGCTGTAACGTCCATGCCCCTATAGCTACTGTACAGTATGCTCCAGTGTATTTGGTTGGATTTGAACATATATCTGTTTATGAAGGATATGAGGGGAGACAGTAGGTGGCCGAAAAGAGCATTATGCCTTAATTCTAATTATACTACATTATTATTCATTTATTTTTTGGAATTTGAAAGGAATTATAACCAGAAAAGAAAGACTTGTAACCGGCCCAAAAGTCATAAAAATTAAACCAAAAAAGAGAGAAATAATAATAAAAAACACACACAGCAAATGTGCAAGAAAGACATCAGAACTGCACAGTCTGAAGTCACTAGTAGTCAATTCTCTTGTATTATTAGGAAGAGACATCTTAAGGGCCCCTAAGGTTGGGTTCACATGGAGTATTTTGGCTTGTAATTTGGCACGTATACGCCGCGGGAGCTTTTGCGGGCCGTATACGCTCCCGTTGTTTTCAATGGGAGCCGCTACCGTATACGCGGCGCTATTTTGCGGCCGTGATTTTGCGGCGGCCGCAAAATAGCGCCACGTATACGGTACCAGCTCCCATTGAAAACAATGGGAGCGTATACGGCCCGCTAAAGCTCCCGCGGCGTCTACATGCCAAATTACGAGCCAAAATACTCCGTGTGAACCCGGCCTTAAGGCTCCTAGGCCGGGGAGGGGGGTGGGGGTGCGACTGCCCCTCAGGTTATATCCCAGCTAGCGGTTATGGTGTTTTCATACATCAAGGTTTTTGGGTTTGCCTTTTCCCATAGATAAACCAATACATGACAAGTCACACTCTATGGAGGTTATGTTCAATGCTTTAGATTTATAGAAAACTGTGTTGCCCATAGCAACCAATCACAGCGTAGCTTTCATTTCACATTCTGTTCTTGAAAAATGAAAGCTGTGCTGTGATTGGTTATTATGGGAAACACAACCAGACAACCATTGATACAGATTTATTAAAATATAAACCCATAAAGATCTGTATAAATATATCACATATAATCCCACCAGCAAAAGATTATATTCCGAACCAAGTACAAAAGGGGACATGACCCAAAATCAAATATATAAAAGTAATATGTTATGAATGTAATACACCAAGCAATAATAATATATGAGTACTCTGAGAGACACAATATGGGTGTAAGACGTAAAAACACCCCCCCAAAAAGATGATATCCTACTAAAATAATCTAAACAATTACCGTACATCTTCCCCATTGTGTATATTTCACGTATAAGCATATAGATTGTTAAAGGGGCTATCCAGTTTCTAAGATTGATGGCTTATCCTTAGGATCTGTAGGGGTTTGACACTCAGAACCGACCTTAGACTCGCGGTACTGAGGTAGAGCGGGGGTAGGCAAGTGTAGGGGAACCCAAACCAGTGATCTGTAAGGGTCCTGAGTGTCGGACCTCCTCAGATCCAATATTGATGGCCTGTCTTAAGGACAGACCATTAATCTTAGAAACCAGATAACCATTTTTCTTCCTTGAATTCACACTCAGCTTTATGTACCTATGGACACTTATCCCCTGACGATCACTGTGGGCCCATTTGCCAGGGCCCCCCGTGATCAGGAGCAGGGTCGGACTGGCCCACCGGGGAATCCCTCAGTAGGCCTCGAGCCTTGACTGACAGTGCTCATTTCCTCAATGCAGAAGCACTGGTCAGGGGCCCGATCGGGATGTCAGGGGCTGGTTCAGGCATTGATAAACTGAGCACTGCTAGTGGCAGGGGCCCGATCAGTAAGCTCGGGGCCCCAGGCTGTCAGTAGCGCTGTAATGAATAAAGAAGCACGGCTGCCGGCAGTTTCCTAGGGCCCCGACACTTACACAGAGGGGCCTCCTGCCAGGGGTATACTTTCCCTATTAATATAGCATGGAGGACAGCGGACTGAAAGTCCCCTTTGAGACCTCCTTGTGAATGGAGTACAAGTGCGCTTGCATGAACGGAGCTCCATTTACCTCTGTAAGGCTGCTGGCACTATAATGCACCCACAGCCCATAGAAGTGAATGGAGCTCTGGTCATGCAAGTGCACTGGCGCTCCATTCAAAATAAAGTCATAGAGGGGCCACCTCTTCCTGATCACTGGGGGACCCAGCGATCACTTATCCCCTGTCCTGTGCGCAGGGAATAAATGTTCATGGCGGCACAAACAAAGAAGAAAAACAGTTAAAGGGGTTAAAGGGTTTCTAATTTTACTGATCTGTCCTTAGGATAGGCCATCAATATTGAATCTGCAGGTATCATTCTGATCAGTGGGGGATCGGTGGGCCCCCATCAATTGGATACTTATACCCTGTCCTGTTACTTTTTAAGTAAAATACATTGTACCCAGATGTTACATTAAGTCTATAGCAAATTATTAAAAATACAAGATAAGAAGTCATTTCGCCTCCACCAGCAGAGATACAGCCAGAACCGCCTTACGGGCTGGCTGCTGGCTAAACATTTGCAGGCTGATTTACATAAAGATAAGTATCTCTACATTGCGTCATTGGTTTGTGGCCATAAAGATATGTTTGTGTTCCTATTGAAGGTCCCTACATTACACTATTATTAGTTTGGGAGGTGTTTTGGACCTGATAGGTTTCCTTTAAGTTCCTGCCAAAATTGAAAACTGGCTTAGGATCTAATTATGTTGCAAAACTAGAGATTGGTGCAACCAGAAAAATAATACATGTGTAGCGTGTGCTCATCGCTGCTCGCTGCCTCCCCGGCTGTGCCCCACCAACAATTATGGGGGGGGGGGGGGCTCTCATTGTTTAATAAGCATTGATCTAAAAACTCATATCTAGATACAAAGTCATATAGTTGGTAAGTTTGGATAAAGGCATTAGTCCATTCTGTAATCCTATCATATTGATCCAGAGGAAGGTAAAGCCCCCATGACATGACTGCCCCATATTAAGGAAAAATGCCTCCTGACTCCAGAATAAATTTATGGATAAGCGTCCAATTCCCAAATTTGTGTTTGCATACATTGTGATATGGGGTAAATGGTATCCAAAAATTAAAAAAAACATAGTGGAAATGCTGTTTTTTGACTTTTTCTTTGTTACGTGAAAGGTCTGGTCCTTAGGTGGTTTACCAGATCCAACCACGTTCCAGTTCTGGAAGATACTCGACAAGACGGGGTTGGGAGTAGCTCTGTTACTTCGGATTCAGTGAGGCGGTTGGGAGTTATGTCCCGGTTGGTGGGAAATATGTTTTGGCTTCAACGTATCAACGTCTGAAGGATGCAGTCCGCTCCCTGCTTCACTCCTGCACCCCAGTGTGCTCCAGTCCTTGGAGCTGTTGGTCTGATGTGACGTCACTCACATCGCGCCTACAGCTCCCTGAAGACTCCGGGAGCAGAGACTTCAGAGGGCTGGAGCTGGGTGAGTTTTAGATTTTGTATGTTTGGGGGACATGGATGGGGCAGATGGAAAGGGACAATAACCCGGGGGGCAGAAGGAGGGGGCCATTAAACTTTCAGGTACATTAAACTGTGGGGGTTGCTGAAGTGGAGCATTAAACTGGGGCATCTAGAGGAGAACATTAAACTGTGGGGTCACCAGGAAGATGGCATTATAATGTGGAAGCATATCATGTTAGGGTGACTGTAGGGGCATTACACTATGTGGATACACAAAGAGAAATGGATGAGAATGGGCAGAGTCAAAGTAGAAGTGTGTGGGAATAAATTTGCCATGGCGTGCAACAATGCTCCACACATTCTTCCCCCCATTCTGTCCTTTGAAAGTTGGGAGGTATGCAAGCAATAGGTGCAGAGTTGTAGTACCCCAACACCACCACTATACTGAGAATGGCGCTGACCTGAATAGAAGAAGAGCTTCTTCCAACCCAAGCAGTAGCTTCGAGCACCAGACTTTGGAGAGGAATATGAGGAGGAAGCCTGCCTCAACGTCCTCTCCACTTTTGATGTGTGAACAGGGCTTAAAAAAAGGATCGGACCCCCACATATAAAATACTGATGACAATTCCTGTGGATTCAGTATAAAAATACACACACCTGGTGCCATAAAACCCCTTTAAAATTAGGTCCAATGTTGCAGATTTTGTTGCGGTTTTTTGAGCCAAAGCCATGACTGGATTGAGCAGAAGGTAGACGTATAAGAGCTTCCTAAATGTTTTCCATTCTGTGTTAAGTCATCCTTGGCTTTGGCTCAAAAAAACGCAGCATCTGCAACAGAAAAATCTGTATTTCTGCAACGTGAGGTCCATGTTGTGGAAAAGCAGCTGCAGAAACACAGTAGAAGAAAAACACAGCATTTTATAGGTATTCCTCTTCATTTTCTGCCTACGCGTATGTTTAGAAATTGTGTGACAACCCCATTTGTCTTAAAGGGGTTTGCAGAAGTCCATGCACATCCTGCAGAAACAATCTCATTATAATTTACAGTAAATCTGCATTATAAACACAATTGTGATGTCATGTCATTTCCTAGATTTGCCCCTAGTGATAAATCCGTGTGTATTAACGCCTGGCAATGGTCGCAGTTTTTAGATGTGGCAGCGGTTCAGCTTCCTGATGCTATGTGTGAACCATGCCTAATGAGTTAAGCTGCTAATCTATTAGTGGTCTGCCATTTATTACAATACAAATACCGCTCTTACACACAAGAGGGAAGAGCAGAAAATGAAGGAAAAATCATTACATTTATGATGAAAGATCCACTTTAAATTCTGGCTTTGGTTTAACCACTGTGAACAATATGAAGACATAACAGTCCCATTAGGCGCACATGCAGGAAGCATAACACAGGGATACTGTATACAAGCTCATTTTCCACACAGTCAATCATATGATTGGATATATATACACATACAATCATTTCCATATTTATTTGACATTGTCTTATTGTTTTGCCACACGAATGAAGAACTTAGAAAAACAAAATCCTGAAGCTTGATCTTACTAGGGAGTATTTACAGCGTAACCACACATCCGAAAATCAAAACTATTTATAGGTTCTGCTCCACAACATGTGTCCGCAGCCTAAGTGAGTATAATGGAAACAGTCAGACAGGCATTAAACAGAACCAGGATAGGACGGAAACCTAAGAGGGATGCAATGCTGAGAGATGTGGAAGGGGCTGCGGAGGAATTCAAATCGAGGATTCTGTTCAAAATTCAGCACCAAATTCTGCCCGGAATCAATGAGAGACAATGAAAAAAGTGTCCTGCTCAACCGTTCCATAGATTCCATGTCTGATTCAACTGCCTCATATGCTGTCCAAATGTGGTTACTGGACCTTGGTTCATCAGTTGTAGCTGGGAAAGGCAATGTTTCCAGTATTGCAAGTTATTGACAGTAGGGGGTTCCCTGAGAGATATACCGCGTTGTCCGCCATGTTCATGGTCCTCAGGTTTGGCAGAAGGGGTGATGTCTAGAGATGAACGAGTACTGTTCGGATCAGCCGATCCGAACAGCACGCTCCATAGAAATGAATGGATGCACCTGGTACTTCCGCTTTGACGGCGGCCGGCCGCTTAACTTCCCGTGTGCCGGCTACGTCCATTCATTTCTATGTGAGCGTGCTGTTCAGATTTGCTGATCCGAACAGTACTCGCGCATCTCTAGTGACGTTGACTCTGTGGGTGACAGCAGAGAGTCTGGGAGAGAAGAGGGGTGACTGGTGGTATTCAGGGGTGTCTACGACACACGAAGAGATATTGACTGGTACTGAAAAATTAGATGCCCCATAACTGCCCCATGTGATCAAGAATGGCACAGGAAGTCATAGTAGGAGGGCACAACTGGCACTTATGGGGTACTAGACAGGGTCTTACCCTACCTGTCCTACTGCTCATTAGTTATGTTGTTTTTAAGGCTAACCAAGTAAAGCCCAGAATGTCGATAGGAATTTGAAGCATGAGGGCGCCTCAAATTCTACTCCAAATTCCATTGTGTGAACAGAGCTTAAGAAATGCATCTGCATTATTGAGGTTTGGTTCATCAGTTGTGGCTGGGAATGGCAATGTTTGCACAATTGTGGTCTGGGTTTGCAGCATATGCCAAGAATATCCTCAACATAAACCCCTAATGTAACTATAACTTAAAGGGGTATTATAGTAATTTCAACTCATCCTCTATCCACAGTATAATCAGAGGTCGGACCCCCACCAATCACAAGAATAGGAACCTTGTTTGCCCTTATGAATGAAGCAATAGATCCAAACATGACAATACCTAACAGGGCAAGCTTTTCATCATGGCTGAAAACAGATTGTGGTAACGTGCTCTTCTCACATTAACCAAGAGGCCACTGGCAACCGGACACCGCGGGAGAAGGAATTCATGTCAAAGTCTTAATGTGAGATCACAATGTGATAATCTATTCTGGATTGTGGTGAAACCTTGTGTCTGTGCACCGGTTCCCAAGTGCCCCATAATTCTATGAAAGTTGGAAAAACAGGAATTTCGTAAGAGATGAATGTTGGAAAAGACATATTTATTATATTGCTATTAAGCTCGGGGAACTGGGATTCTTAGGAGAACAAAGACTTTAACTGTTAGTGGTTTATGGCTGAAGAGGTTCGGTTTTCATAGTCCATGTTCCTCAAGTCCGCACAATGAGGCTTATAGAAAGAGCACCTGTCACCTCTACCGGTCATGATCTCAGAGGTCCATTAAAAGGCAATTTGATAGAAACTGGCATTGCGGGTAGGTATATTGGGAAATAGATGGCACCAGTTCTGGTCAGTTGTTTCACATTGATGTCTATCGTCTTGCAATTTATGGTGGACAGTTTCAATAATACTTGTGTGTCCGACAGCTGCTCCCAGACTGCCTTATACATATGTCCAATTGGTTTGCTTGCCCTCTATTGGTTTGCAACACTGAGGCAGCAGCTGACTTCCTAATTACATCATGGAAGACAGATTTGCATATTCTTCCCATGGTCCCTTGCGAAGTGGAGTGCTAAAGGCTTAATAAGTCTCCACACACCTATATGGTGGTCTCTCCCCAAGGAGTGACAATATCCCCTTAAGGAGAAAAGAGTAAACCACTGCCAGAAAGACCCCTAAGAGCTAAGAGATTGGGCATGTTGAAATTCAACATATCTGACCCTTGCTTCCTCCAACATGTACCATTGAGGATAGTCAATACTGCCTCCATTCACATTACATAGTTGGCGTGTCCAGCTAAAATTGTCAATTTTGGCCAAAATGCATCTAAATGTGTGTGACCTACTGAACACATTGACAGAATGTGTACAGCAAAACAGCCAATCAAAACTTTGGATACCATAAGGCCCCATTCACATGACAGAATTTGGAGGAGAATTTGTAATGGTGAATTTGTAGCAGTCTTCCATCATAGATTTCTCTCCAAATTCCAGCCCTGTATAACCCGTGGAGGGCAACTTGCTGATTAGACTCAGATACAATCTGTGGGAAGATTGAACCATTTAACCGGACATAGCTTTTCTTCAGTGTCCTGAAAAACGCAGTGTCCTCCATTGCCTCCCATTGAAGACAATATGAGGCAGATTTTGAAGTTGATTTTGAGGTGGAGTCAACCTCTAAATGAGCTTCAGATTCCTTCATGTGAATGGTCCCTTGGGGCGCCCATGATGATCCCATTTATCCTTATGCCTTGTCTAGTGACTTAACCCTTCTCCTGACTTCTGACAACCACATCCTTGTATCCTATATCAGATACTTTCAATCATAAATCAGCTCTTATCCTATTTTCTTTGGTAAATGGGTTATATATAGCCCATATTCTTTATGACTGCCATATCTTGCCTGTTGCTAGGAAGTTACCATCAGTTTGTAGCATGCATATACTGTTTTTGGGCCATGAATTCAACCAGACTCTAGTGGCACCATAGAAAGTGGCACCATTTTCAAGGGTGTATATGTTATAGAAGCAGACATCTCAGCCAGTGACGTACAATGAAGCATCTGGGTCCCAGTGCAAAATCTGTAATGGGCCACCCAACTATAATGTATGGTATATAGTGCGGGTATCCTCATATTGGGAAGAGATACTTTATGGGCCCCCTAAGGCCCTTGGGCCCAGTTGCAAGACAAAAGTGAGAAAAGATTCAGTACAATTTATAATTTACTTCTTGAAACCTCTGCTTATTCTATGATTTGGAGTCTAGTGGGCGGTCCTACTCAGTGACTGACATCTATCTTTAGACGCACACTTGTTTAAGAGCCGATTGCACATGCGTAGAAGACTGAAAGCCAGGCTGGAAGACGACGTTTAGAGGCCGGTTTCTGAAGAAGATAGAGGCATTGCTGGAGAGTTCTCTCGCAGCATTGGGGACGCCCCCAGTGCTGTTTGAGCGCTGGGGCCCGCCCCCAGTGCTGCGAGAGAACTCATTCACATAAAGACAGGAAATGGAATATCTACCGAACGGCGACGTGGAGAAGACATCTAAAGGTAGGAGAAGAATAGCCTTTCTTAAAGCTATTCCTATGTGTTAGTTATTAAAAAAGGGATTCTAATAATAGGATTCCTTTAAAGCACAAGTAAACTTGTATTTCTTTTATTATTATATTATAATATTTTATTATTATTTTATTTATTATTTATTTTTATGAATCTATAGTGCGGGTGATGGAAAGAAACTTTACAATATACTTAAATAAAGAAAAGTGCCTGTGTCTTTAACTACTACTTTATTTCATATCTCATAGATTTTGACTATAGTTGTATACAAGCAGTAGCAGTTTACCATGAATTCTACAGAGAGGGGAAGGAGGAGAAGGAGAAATATATATAATATAAGGCTATTTACAGTCATTTCTGTCAGGAGAAGGTTGGATAGTAATTCTCAATGACCTAGCTGTCTTATGACAAAGAACTGTCTCTCTATAATGCAGATGTCTCTCTGCTTTGAGAACATTCCTCTCCCCCCTCCCCTCTCTGTAGACTTCTATTGTACAAATCTAATCAGTAGCAGAAGGAAGCAAATAAGTGAAGAAACATGCACTTTTCTTTAATAAAATATATTACAAAGTTTGCTATCTTCACCTGCACGATGGGTTTATAAAAAAAAAGTAAAAAAAAAAAGAAGTAAATTAATACATTATATTGAACCGTTATCCATAAAATTACATAACAATCTTAACACAACATGGACTGTGTGATCAGACGTGAAAAAGTTCACCAACGCTGAACCTCGCCAAGAAGGCTGTAGTTAAAGGAACACTCCAGGTAAACAGAAAGAAGGCGGGGCCTGAGGAGGCGGTCTATACCTCTCCATTAGAATACCTGCACCAAGCACCGCCCCCTCAATTCCTGCCCTTGTCACAACACAGTTTATAATGTTTTTAATATATTACTAGAGGTTTTGTGCGAGGCGCATTCATGTTTTACTATGTGGGCAAAGCAAATAAGGGTAAAGAACTTGCAATTATAGAATCATAAATCTATACCGACCCGACCTGTCATTCACTTGATGTTTATATCTTGCGCATTCCTTACAAGGCATACAAACATTTGTAATGATGTTTCGCTGCATAACAGCAATTCCATCAGCGGCGGTGCAAGGGTTAAATCATGAGGACACTTCCCTGTCACCTTGAGTTATCAGTGTTACATCTGCCGGCTTGATAAGGAGCAATTTACCTTGAAAACTGAGATTTCCCAAGGCTAATAAATCACTGCTGTTCCTGGTGAACAGTGAGGAGCAGAGCAATGCAATAGATGTCAACAAAAGCGTGGAATATTTCAGAACAGACTGTCCCATTTGGGATTGAGTTTCCTATGAATGTCACAAGGGACAATCTAAGTGGCAGGAAAATATAGGAAAGTAATAGATCAAAGGCTTGACGGGGGCTGATCTAGTAACCTTTGACCTGTTATGATGCTGCTTGTAAGTGGGCAATGAGGCAATGGTGGACCTTCAGAATACCTGCAACATTCTAGAATGCTTTAGAGGTCAGTGTATATTAAACAGGACCAAATCCGAATAGCCCAATGACATAGATCATCTGATCGGCGCTGTCACCCTGAGCATTTCGGGGTTTTGTTTATCCAAGTCTGTTCAGCCGTTCCAAAGATAGAAGTCCTTTTAGTGTTTGAGGGTTTACAATGCATGACATATAGGACAAAGAGTCCCCACCTCTAGAGAAATCACAGTGTTACCACCCACTTGGCTAATAGACATTAATTTGCATAATTAAAAGTGCTTATATCTGTGGAACGGCTGAATGGATTTGGATGAATCAAACACCAAAAGTGTGACAGCTCCTATCAGATGAGGTTTGTCATTGGGTTTTTGAGATCTGGTGACAGGTCCACTTTAAAAGGAGCTTCCAGGACCTACAAAAATTTGATCAAGAGCAGAGAAGCAGAAAATACTACCAAAAAACCCCAAACCCACCATACTCACTCAATGCCTTGCCATTCTACTGCCACAGCATTGGACTATTGCAGCCAACATGGTTCGGCAGTGCTGAGGCCAGTGATTGGTCACATGTGCATGTACAGCATGTCATCACTGCAAGAAGTAAATAGAAACTGGCAGGGATTGAAGAGGCAAGGATATATTTTTTGTGTTTTTTCTAATTCTCTTTACTTTTCCAAAATTTTGGAATTCTTGTAAAAAAAACCCCTCTAATACTCCCCCCCCACACACACACACACTGTAAATAGCTGACACATATGACCATAGTGGTTGTATTGTATGTAGTTACTTCACAGATAAGCAAGAATCAGGTGATGAGGACGAGATAGAGTAAGGATGTTACAATGTAGTACATGAGTAATAAACTCCATCCTCCATGTGGTCTTTGGTGTCCACCATTACTGGAACCCAGTCCGTGGAATCCCTCAGACTTCTGACCTATGCAGAATCCACTTTTGGAACCACTGGCTCAAAGGAAAACCCCATTTGGAAGTGAAAGTTCATAGTTCAATGGATATTGACACTTCTGTAAGGGTGCAGGCTCATGGTGCGGCAGCCACATGCATCCAAAACCCTGCCAATTTGTGGCTGCCAATGGTCGCAGTGTCATTGTGCAATCATTGGCAACTATGTATTGGCGCAGTATTGGCCACATGCGACTGCCTTAACATATCCACGAACGCTTAATCAGCAGAGCTTTATCTACTGCTATAAAAAGGTGGTAAATTAGAAAAGTGGGGGAATCTTAGGAGTTAAACACCAACGATCAGAACCGTCTCCAATGTCGGGTTTCATCCTTAAGTGACCGAGCCTGTGCCATCTTGGGAAGTGGTCAAAAGAGTTGTATAAGTTTGCAAAAAATGTGTTCTTCCAGAAACAGTGCCACACCTGTTTAGAGGCTGGTTGCGGGATTGCAGCTTTTAATCTATAAAAAGGTGTTGCGCTATTTTTGGAATAAAACATCCTGTGTAACCTATTTGCATTCCTTCAAAATATTCAGAAAATGATGAGGTCTATAGCGGGCAATAGGCGTCACAGCTTCCATTTAATATGATTTTGGTGTGAATCACAAGCACCTTTTCATAGTTTACTTTCCACATTGATTCCTATTGACTCATAACAGCTTTGGAATCTGGCACCGTAATCATATTATCATCATATTACACCTACGTCAAGAAGATCTGCTTAGACTACGTCTACTGGATATCTGGCTGGCAAAATCTGCAATAGTTTGAGAAAACTTTTCTGCATGGAGACTCCATGAATGGTGCAAAAAGATCATTGCTGGTTAGCACCATTGCCTTGCATAGCTGGGGTCCTGGGTTCGAATTTAACCAAAGGTGACATCTGCAAGGCGTTTGTATGTTCTTCCTGTGTTTGCATGGGTGTCCTTCCATTTTGATCGTGAGATTTACCTGAGACAGAATACAGATAACTAGAGATGAGCGAGTAGTACTCGATCCAGTAGGTATTCGATCGAATACTACGGTATTTGAAATACTTGTACTCGATCGAGTACCACTCGCTATTCGTATGGAAAAGTTCGATGCAGAACCAGCATTGATTGGCCGAATGCTATACAGTCGGCCAATCAACACTGGTTCTTCTCCTACCTTTAGAAGTCTTCTCCGTGCAGCTTCCCCGCGGCGTCTTCCGGCTCTGAATTCACTCTGCCAGGCATCGGGCCTGGGCAGAGCCGACTGCGCATGTCCGCTTGTAGTGAATTCAGAGCCGGAAGACGCCGCGGGGACGCTGCAAGGAGAAGACTGCTCGGAGGATCCAGCCCGACCCTCACTCATGGACTTGGTAAGTATAATTTGATCGAACGTTGCCTACCCCTGAAACGAGCATTTTCCCCCCATAGACTATAATAGGGTTCGATATTCAATTCGAGTAGTCAAATATTGAGGGGCTACTCGAAACGAATATCGAACCTCGAATCTCAGATGTGAACCAGGCCTAACATTCATCTAATGAATAATAAAATAATTTGAGACACAAGTAGACAAGACAAAACAAGAGGTCTCCACCACACAATAGACCACTTTGAAGAACATATCGCCACTCATACTCCCAAGTGTTGCCTTCAGATTTATGCCGTACACGCACATAAACTACAATGTATAAAGAGTCGGTAGTAAAAATAGTGCGGAGGCCAATCACTGGCAGCTTTACCTTTGACCTCAAGGTTTCGGAACATCCTGTGACTTCGGAAGTTTCATGGGGTTAGCTGAAGACGCCCTCCATGAGCTCGGCCTCCTCATTACCCTTCAGTCTGAATGTTTAACTTGTGCCTCCTAATTGCTCCTGAGTTAACAAGCCCTTGGCCCTTAGTTTTATGTGACATTCATTGCCGTGTTGTACATAGTTGTACCGCCTGAAGCTGACATCTGCCCAAGTTCATTGGTTTAGTGCTCCAGGCCATGCTCCTACTGCTTATCCCCCACTTCAGAAATACCAAGATTCATCCATGTTCCTTATAGATAGATGTATTGATGAATGGAATCATCTAGTATGATCAATGAGCTTCAGATGTTCCTACAGAAAAGTCCTAAAATACCAATACCACATGATCATGGATTATACTCCAAGTCTCCATATACAGCTGGATTGGTTTGTAAACATGCTCCAGGCTCCATGCACATGACTGCCGTTTTTACAACCGTGTATCTGGGCCGTAGAAAATGACTCCCACCTTATGGAGAATACCCTATTCGTGGTTGCATTAGCAGCCAGTCTACATATCTTTTTGTGGCTCCGTAATTGCAGATGACATACTAATATAATACAGACATGTTTTTTTATAGATTGCGGATCAATATTTGTGGACTGCTAGCGTTTCTGTAGGTATAATTGACATGCTGAGATTTCCAAAAATGTGACCGTTTTGGAAATCACTACATTTCCATTGCGCATATTTTTCTGCAATGTGTGGATGGGATCCTGCCAAACCGCAATGTTTACGCCATTTTCTGCAGTTGTATTCGGCTGCAGTTTCGCTATGCAATGACGATTCCCCGGTCGTGGCTTTCTTCTGCTGCTCTCTCAGAATGAATGGGCCTAATCCGCGGCTGATTCAGTTGTGCATTCCGTGGCAAGATTGAGCAGAATTCTGATCTTTTCCGCGTCCTACTGCAATTTCTGCCTCCCATTAAAAACAATGGGAGGCGGAATTGGGGCAATATCTGCTGTGGATTCCTACGTTCCTACCCTCGCTGCAGGCAAACGATAATGATAAAAAGCTGTGTGACACTTTAAGAACAATGAAAGACACTGGAGTATTTGTCAGAGAATTTTTGCACAAACAAAATAGTGACTTTTTTAAAAAATCCTTTATGCTGTCCTTGTCCCTTTCCTGATAGGGGACGTGGCACAGCACATGGAGAGGCCACCGGCCCCATCACATTTAGGATTATGCCACTTTACTGATATCTCAAATCTACACCACAAATCTGGAATGAGTTATAAAAATCTACTCCTGATGCCTGAGATTCACACCAGAAAATTAGAAAAAGTTATAAAAATCTGTCGGGCCAAGGCATTCTCATCTACATTCGCATAATGTGTTGAGCGAGGCGTGAACCAGGACTTGTGGCAACCTCCAGCGCACTCATTCATATAAGTGGGAGAGAGGCAGCATCTGTGTCGCCTGCCTTCACTGCAGTTACATTTGCAATGGGGGTGAAAGATCCGCTGACCTCAGGCTTGGTGGTGGTCTCAGCGGTCCGACCTCCACGACCAGTTATTTATATGGCTAGAGAATAAATATTTTTTTTTGTGGAATACCCCTTTAATCTGCACGCTTGCTTCAGGTTTTAGGGATCGTTCTTATCTGTGCCCGGGAGTCCGTTCTGCAGGTTTTGTGCAGAAAACGGAAACCTGCTGGCATCTTTCAAACCCATTAATTTGAATGGGTTTGAAAAGTGTCCGGCCGTGAGCGCCAGTGAGCGTTTTATGCGAATCAGTTTTTTTTTTAACTGGATACAGAGTCGGACATGCAGTACTCTGTGTCCGGTTTAAAAAAAAGGTTTCGCTGCAGAGCGCATAAAATGCTCACCGCCTCTCATGGCCGGACTCGGCATGCAGAAGACGGAAACCTGAGAACGGAGACCCGAACGCTGCTGTGAACCCAGCGTAAATGACTGATACTTTGACAACATTGCATGCGATGAAATCATAGTGTGATCCATCAGAAGTATTGTGCAAGGAACCGATGCTCCCCACTCCTCAGGTGATTGTCTGAACAAGCCCTTAACTGACATAATAACTACAAAGACTTATTCTGGGTCAAGGTAATAGTAGACATTACTAATAATGAGTGTTCACATAGATAATCTGTAATCTCCAGCTCTGGGTTTAGAAGGCACAAGTCTACAGACATGACTACGACATACAACTTTGGTTATAGTATGATATTTGGAGGCCAGCTATTCCTACAGTAAGGTGCAGCTAGATAAACCCCTGTACACACAGGGATATTACCATTATACAGAGTAATACCACTGATGCCACCTGTCAGTAGGACTGACCCTTAAAATTGCAATGACTAATGTCAGGGTTTGGCGGTAGTGGAACAAAAACTGTGACAAAAACTGCAGAATTTTACAGTCCCTGCAAAACGGATGAGATTCACTGCAGAAAAATACCCACAGCAGAATTCAAAACCGTTGTGCTTTTGGACGTCACAGCATGTCAATTATACCTATAAAATCGCCAGCGGCTTCCCTATAGGTATAATGGAAGCAGACGTCCATAGAGGAAAACAATGCAGACTTTCTGTGAAAAGCACTGCGGGAAACAGCGATGCGTTTCTACCGGGGTTTATCCCACAGCGCTTTTTGGCTGCGACCCGCTACATGGAGCCTTAGCCTAAAAGTAGTAGAAGTAGCATTTTTACACTACATGTGAATAGGCTTTTATAAATGTATTCTACGGTAAATTTCTGTGGATTTGCAGTAAAGAACACGTGTCACAAATTCTACCCCATCTGAATGTGGCCATAAAGGGTGAAAACACTCCCTGATGCTTACAGCTGAGGATTTGGTACAGCGTTTCCATTCTTAGGTCAGGGTCCCACGGGCCGGAAACGCCGCGGGAAAAATCGCAGCATAATTGGAAAGTGGATGGGATTCATGTGAATCCCATGCCTACTTTACGGTAAAAACTGCAGCACAGACATGTTGCGATTTCCAAAACCGGCGTGGTTTTGGAAATCGCAGCATATATCTATGGAAACGCCAGCGGCTTTCCCGTAGATATAATGGTAACAGAAAGTCCACAGAGGAAAATTCTGTGAACTTTCTGTTCAAAGCGCTGCAGGAAGAACCGTGATGTGTTCGCGTCACGGTTGTTCCCGCATCGCTTTAGCACGGCGTTTCCGGCCCGTGGGGCCTCAGGCCACACGTTGCACAAAAAGTGCAGGTTTTGATGCAGATCTTGCCGCAGTTTTTTTTATTGAGAGCCAGCAGTGAAGTGAGAAGTATAAGAGCCCCTTTACATTTTGCATACTTTTTGAAGTTACCCCTGGCTTTGGTCCAAAAAGTTCTGCAAAAATGCCGTTTTTCTGCAACCGTTTTTGTCTGGCTATGGATTCCATTATAGGGTGCCTTGTTGCCTGTTATGGAATGGATCCATCTTTATTGTTTAATGCTACAGTCACATCTGCCTCGGTCTCAGTTCGAAGTCTCCAGTGCAAAGTCCGTCTAAAATCACAGATGAAAAAGTTCAGCAAGCAAAACTTTTTCATCCGACGTAAGAAAACAAACAAGAGATACTCAATGGACCCGATGATTGTCATCAGGGGCCTTGGATTCTGCTGTTGTCCATCCTTAGCCATTCCCTATGTCTTTGGAGTGTGGGATTAAACCAGAGTACCAAGAGGACACCATAAAAGGTCTTAGGCTAGGTTCATACTTGCATTGGGCTCTCTGATGTTCAAATTTGCTGGGGGAACCCAAATGACGGAGAGGTTGTCCACTAGAACAGGTAAGGTTACCCAAGTACAACTGCAGACCCCATAGACTATAATGGGGTTAGCCAGGTGTCCATTGGGTCACTGTAGGGATTGTAGGGTTATAGGTTGGACTTGATGGACTAATGTCTTTATCCAACCTCATCTACTATGTAACTATATAATACTGATTTTATGTTTAATCCATTCTTCTGTATCTACAATGGACCAGAAGAACGGACTGAACAATGTAGATGTGAACTCACGACAAAATGGTCATGTGATCATCGCATAAAGGCGCCATTGCTTCTGTCTGCTATCTGGGAAATTAGATGGCTGCAGTTTGGCTTCATACATTTACAATGGCCCAGGACCATGCAGTATACAAACTTCAGTTCACGGCTCGCAGCGACTTTTGCTAGATGTGATTGGAACTAATTGTTGCAAATTCCCCATTGTCCTATACGAACACATGACGTGTCAAAAAAAAAAATCACTTTTGGCTGGATATTCCCTTTAATTTGCTTACTCCATCTGATCAGATGCCAACGCTGGCAATAACTGAAAGCACAGGAGATAAGTAAAGGATCAACTCCAAGAAAGACATAGCACTCTGTAATGTAAAGTTAGAGCCGAGGACATTTAGAAAAGGGATTGGGTTGCAGGGTCACATCACATATAATAGCAAATAACCCTTTCATATTTTTATGGCAGATTCTCCCTAAGCCTTTCCGTGCTATGCAGTAAAAGACAGAGATAATCCTCCACCATAACGTCCTCTACAACAACTGGATACATAGTTCATGCCAATGCTCCATATCTGCGGGGATCATAATTCACCTCCCGAGGATGCTTTATTACATTGTAGCCATTTAATACGATTACACGAAGCGCAGAGCATGAACTAGAAGTCTTATAGGACCGAAAAAATAAATCCGTCATAGAAAAGCTGGTTATATGGAGCTTATTGCCATCTTACAATTGTATAGTCACAATTATAGGGTCTTATAAAACTTATTTATTTTTCTTACTTGTATCGCGCCATCATATACTGCAGCGTTGTAAAGACATTGTCAGTCACTGTCCCATATAGGACTCACAGTCTACGTTCCCTATCAGTATGTCTTTGGAGTGCGGGAAGAAACCGGAGTACCCGGAGGAAACCATGATAGGTCTTAGGTTAGGTTCATACTTGCACTGGGCTCTCTGATGTTTGAGTCTGCTGGGGGAACCCGAACGATGGAGCGGTTGTCCACTAAAACAGCGGTTACCCATAGACAACTGCAGACCCAATAGACTACAATTTACAATACAAAATTTCTGCCATTTTTAATACTGATTTTCGGTGGATTCTGCAATAGATGAACACTCCAACACAGACGTGAACCTAGCCTTACACAGAAGTCCCTCAGGGTCTGGAACCAGTCGGCTAGGGAGGAATGGGGTGAACTGCGCACAAACCAACAGTTGGACCGATAATCTTCAAGAATTTTATTGTAACCAAGCACAACGCGTTTCGGGCGGTAAGCCCTTTCTCAAGTGCACATACAATTGGCTTGCAGCCTTTCTAGTTTGCCTCCGATATGGATCTAGATCGGTCCAACTGTTGGTTTGTGCGTGGTCCAACCCATTCCTCCCCACCCGACTGGTTCCAGACCCTGAGGGACTTCTGTGTACTGTTATTTGTGCAAATCCGTTTGACGGAAGGGGATTGCTGCTGCCACCACGTGTCATTATTTATATGTGTATATGGTGTTGTGACTCATCACAACACACAAAGGTAAAAAGCCTCACATTGGTCTAATACCATCACTTTTCCTCAAAGTTATTACACCATATTTGGCGCTCGGAGTCTCTTCCATTTTGTATTTTCGTGAACCTAGCCTTATCCTTATGCCACCAAAAGTATAGAGTATAGGGGGACTGACCGCTGAGATCGCCCCCCCCAATCCTGAGAACAGGTGTATTTTTCTCTCTTGTAAAATCAGCTTGACCAGAGCCCATGCAGCAGGGGACTCATCAGGGCTCCCATTCATTTCAATGACAGCGCCAGTAATAGCCAAGTGCTATACTTCAGATATACCCGGCGCACCGATTGAAGTGAACAGGAGTGCAGGCCTGTTCAGCAAGGGGTACACCAACATTTCACCTGGCTGCAGCCAGGCAGAATTCACAAACACCCCCTATTTTCAGAACTGGTGTGGGTTTCAGCACAGACTCCCCCCCCCCCCCAAGCAGGGGCGTAACTACTGTAGTAGCATCAGTAGTGGGAGATTTTGGAGCCCAGCAGGCCCCTGTTTTTTTTTTTTAAATCGGCTGTTATTTGCTGGAGTAACTCCAACAGGAAACGGACCCTATTTACTTACTGATCCTGGCTCCTGATCATGGCCACCAGCGCTTCCCCTGTGAGCAGGAGGTGGATCAGTAAGTGATGCCGCGGGCCCGCAAACCCCACTATCATTATACTCGGGGGTCTTTTCAGATGCCCAAATATAATGATCGGAGGGCCAGGGGAGGTGAGGGAACATAAAAAACACTGTTACTTACCTTACTTGAGCTCTGGAAGGCTTTGGCCTACTTGGCGACATCCCATGTGGGCCGGGTTTGTCTCCATATTCTTTGCGACACATGCAGGCTCACGTGATGTCTTGTCCATGTCAAATGTTCACCTTGGGGCCCCGCCATTTCTAGTTTTTTTTTAATGTAGATTGTGAGCCCCACACAGAGCTCACAATGTATTTTTCCCTATCAGTATGTCTTTTTGGAATATGGGATGGAAATCCATGCAAACACGGGGAGAACATACAAACTCCTTGCAGATGGTTTTTCTGCCCTTGGTGGGATTTGAACACCAGGACCCAGCGCTGCAGGGCTGCAGTGCTAACCACTGAGCCACCGTGTGGCCCCTTCATTTCTAGTTATTTTTTTTGTCATAATCCCTTTAAACAATAACCTTACATCTATCCTCTACACATCTACTGTACTTGTATGCAATCTACTGCTCTCTGTTACCAGCCAGTTTAGGATAGGGAGTGGCTGCCTGTAGTATTTAACAGTGGAATTCCCGACAGGACGTCCAGGAAAATATCTGTCCCGATAATCACTATCTACCTTTATAGACAGGGTTTCTGCAAAAATGGCCTTTAATCTTGATGGTAAACCTGACTCATGATCAAATAATGCTTGGAGGCAAGTTCACTTCAAAACCGGATGATATACTGCAAATGAGGGTGACGTTCGTGACTTTGTATCAGAACAGCTGTCTCAGATAGTGCTCACGTAACATTGCTGGATTTTTTTTTTTTGCAAATGTCTCACTTGTATCCCATTGCACAGACTATATTAGTGCTATAATAAATATATAAAGTACAGACCAAAGGTTTGGACACACCTTCTCATTCAAAGAGTTTTCTGTATTTTCATGACTATGACAATTGTAGATTCCCACTGAAGGCATCAAAACTATGAATTATCGCATGTGGAATTATATACTTAAAAAGTGTGAAAAAACTGAAAATCTGTCTTATATTCTCGGTTCTTCAAAGTAGCCAGCTTTTGCTTTGATTCCTGCTTTGCACACTCTTGGCATTCTCTTGATGAGCTTCAAGAGGTAGTCACATGAAATGGTCTTTCAACAGTCTTGAAGGAGTTTCCAGAGATGCTTAGCACTTGTTGGCCCTTTTGCCTTCACTCTGCGGTCCAGCTCACCCCAAACCATCTCGATTGGGTTCAGGTCTGGTGACTGTGGAGGCCAGGTCATCTGGCATAGCACCTCATCACTCTCCTTCTTGGTCAGATAGCCCTTACACAGCCTGGAGGTGTTTGGGGTCATTGTCCTGTTGGAAAATAAATGATGGTTCAACTAAACGCAAACCGGATGGAATAGCATGCCGCTGCAAGATGCTGTGGTAGCCATGCTGGTTCAGTATGCCTTCAATTTTGAATAAATCCCCAACAGTGTCACCAGCTTGGCACCCCCACACCATCACACCTCCTCCTCCATGCTTCACGGTGGGAACCAGGCATGTAGAGTCCATCTGTTCACCTTTTCTGCGTCGCACAAAGACACGGTGGTTGGAACCAAAGATCTCAAATTTGTACTCATCAGACCAAAGCCCAGATTTCCACTGGTCTAATGTCCATTCCTTGTGTTCTTTAGCCCAAACAAGTCTCTTCTGCTTGTTGCCTGTCCTCAGCAGTGGTTTTCTAGCAGCTATTTTACCATGAAGGCCGGCGGCTGCACAAAGTCTCCTCTTACCAGTTGTTGTAGAGATGTGTCTGCTGCTAGAACTCTGTGTGGCATTGACCTGGTCTCTAATCTGAGCTGCTGATAACCTGCGATTTCTGAGGCTGGTGACTCGGATGAACTCCTCCTCCGCAGCAGCAGCAGCAGAGGTGACTCTTGGTCTTCCTTTCCTGGGGCGGTCCTCATGTCAGCCAGTTTCTTTGCAGCGCTTTATGGTTTTTGCAACTGCACTTGGGGACACTTTCAAAGTTTTCCCAATTTTTCGGACTGACTGACCTTCATTTGTTAAAGTAATGATGGCCACTTGTTTTTCTTTACTTAGCTGCTTTTTTCTTGCCATAATACAAATTCTATCAGTCTATTCAGTAGGACTATCAGCTGTGTATCCACCTGACTTCTGCACAACACAACTGATGGCCCCAACCCCATTTATAAGGCAAGAAATCCCACTTATCAGACCTGACAGGGCACACCTGTGAAGTGAAAACCATTTGAGGGGTGTCTAAACTTTTGGTCTGTATATATATGATATATATGTGTATCACCAAAATAATTTGTTTTAAATTCATATTTCGAATTAACGGGGTATCCTATGAAATATATTTATCACCTATGTACGTGATAAATGTCTTGTTATTGAGGGTCTCATGTTAAGGTTTTCAACAATCATGAGAACAGGGTTCCAGAACGGAACGAATTTCACAGCAATTTACAAATCAGAGGGTCCGATAGAAGTGAATGGTGCACTACTGCTCCATTCATACAGTGAACATGAGAACCCCCATTCTTGAAATTGCATATTTATCCCCTGTCCTAAGGATATGTCAAAAATGCGTTTTGTGTCAGTAATTCTGTAATGGTGTGTGTGTGTGTGTGGGGGGGATTTCCTGTTCACAACCTTCATGTATGAGAAGAAGAATAGAACCACAAATAGCATCTTTTTCTTTGGAGGACCCAACTCATTGATTTCAACTTCTATCTGGGGTGGCGCTGCAGGGAAACGGAACACTTCCGCTCCTGATTACAGCTGATGATCCCAGTGATCTGCATATTTTGGTGCAAATTATAAAATTCCGTTCATGTCCGTTTCTTGGCTTTGGAAACAGGATGAATTGGTGCATTTTTATTGGCTGTTGTGCATCTGTCTTATGATCTGTTTCATGTCCATTTTTCAGTTTCTTTTTTTCTTTCTGTAGATTGTGAGCTCCATATAGGCATCACAATTTACATTTTTTTCCCTATCAGTATGTCTTTTGTAGAATGGGAGGAAATCCACACAAACACGGGGAGAACATACAAACTCCTTGTTGTTCCTGGTGGGATTCGAACCCAGGACTCCAGCGCTGCAAGGCTGCAGTGCTAACCACTGTGCTACCATGTTGCTCCTGCCCATTTGTCAGTTTTTGTCGTTCATTTTTCATTCCTTGTAACAATCCGATGAATTTCATTGTTCCTTCTTTTTTTTTTTTTTTACCCAACCCACTGATTTGTTTTTAAGGCCCTGTTCACATCTGTGTTAAGTATTCCATTCGGAGAGTCTGCTTGGAGATCCCTCCAAATGGAAACCTATACCTGTAGAAAAGCAGTTACCTAGGAAAAAACGTGGAACCCATAGACTATAGTGGGGTCCGTGTGGTTTCTGCATGAAACATATGGAGAGAAATGTGCTGCTTGCAGGACTTTTCTATCCGCATGTTTGGTGTGGAAACTGAACAAAAACCACACTGACCCCATTATAGTCTATGGGGTCTACGTGTTTCCCAAGTTACTGCTTTTCTATGCGTATATGTTTCCAAACGCAGATATGAACCGGGCCTAGCAGTTATCACTTGGATTCAAATCCAGTTTGACAAAGGTTAATAATGGACCCATTGGGTCAAATTTATTAAAATCGTCTAAAAGCAAAACCGTCTATATTGTCCATAGTATCCAATCACAACGCAGCGTTCATTTTTCAGGAGCAGAATTCAAAATGAAACCTGCGCCGTGATTGGTTGTTATGGGCAACTAAGACAGTTCTGTTTTTTGTCCATTTTAATAAATCACATTCATTCTCAGTGGGGTGAACTTATCAATCTGTAGCGGGATGAAGCTGTGGCGTAGATTTGGTGCAAACGTGAGCCACGACCCCCATTGTGAGCTTCACTCACCACCGTGCGCCACCGTGCGCCAGTCTTATATATCTGCCCCATTGTCTTTAAACTGGCTGTTGAAAAAACACACATCATGTGCTCCTATGGATAAACCCTAAGGCTTATATCTACCCCTGGCAAAGCTGGGTGGTAACTACAGTCAGCGCCGGACCTCCCATGAGGCGACCTGAAGTGACTGCTTCAGGCGGCGCTATGCCAGGGCCCCAGGGAGGGCGGCATTTTTGCTTACCTAAGCCAGTCCAGGACAAGCTGTCCTGGACTGGCTTAGCATCACCGTCACCGAGCGGTGGATTAGGGAGGCCCTGTGGATGCAGCGCTGCTCCAGCGGCCTCCCCTCTTGCTCAGGCAGAGAGCAGGTCCTCTCCCTGCCTGCTCTCTGCCTGCTAACGCCGCTCCGCTACGCCCCCTTTGCTCCGTCCCGCCCTCTCCTCCGGGAGGGGGGGCTTCTGTCGTCCGCCTCGGGCGGCGAAAAAGGCAGGTTCGCCCCTGACTACAGTAACAGCCCACACCGGGTTTGTCTCCTATCATTCATGGAGTCCGTTGAAAAATATCAAATGAGTACTTGCAGACAGAATGCCGCTTAACTATACAATTACTGCTCAGGATACCCAGAAAGCTGGGTAGCAATCACTATGGAGGTCGTAATAAAAGTTATATTGATTATAAACCAGTTTTCCCAGAAACAGACCCCAATAACTGGACTGAAAAAAAAATTGACATGCTTCTACACACGGGTGTTTTTCACACATTTTTTAGGCGTTTTTACTGGCGATAAAATATATTCTGCGCTGTTATAGGTGACGTCATAGACATTGTAACTTTTTCATATCTAGAAGCAGATGATAAAGTCAAGAAAAAAAAGTTCCAGAAGAAGAATCTGCTTGTAATCAGTGGGTGTAATACACTAATTCGCCCACTAGGGGCGCTGTTCCCCCTACTATTAACCACATTTATATTGCTTGTCACTGTTATTGTATTACACATCATCTGTATCCTGTCCTTGTTACCTGTCCTTGACCCCAAATATCTAAGAAGCAAACATTATCTTATAGAAGGTTCCTCCAGGAGGCGATACATATAACAGACAGATATTGGGCCTCATTCACGTTGTGAATTAGAATTACAGTATAAAGTTATACTTTTGCTGTGTCAATCCTATAGAACTCAATGCAGGTATATTCTCTATGAGCTATTTCTATGACGTGTGACTGATCTATGAGAGCGTTATAAGACAAGAAGCTTACAGACCACTAAAACTTTTTACCATATATGATGAATTACATACATTATATGACTTGTTGGAGCAGTTTGAGACACGGAAAACACGAAACGCTTTCCATTTTTGAAAAACCCTTTTCTAAAAACAGTGCCAGTTTTTTTTATGGTCCTACAGCTCAAATAAATGGGACTGAGCTGCAATACCGGGCAGGGACTGCGGACAAGTGTGGCACTGTTTCTTCTGCTATGCTTTTCATTTATTTTATACAACCGCTTTAAGAATCTGTGCACACATGTGGTGGCTTCTGACATAGACCAAGATCGACCATGATTCATTAGCTGTTTCTTCTGAGACCCCTTATGATAGAAACTTCGGGGTCCGTGTGCCTGATCAGACATTTACGCCAGCTCCTTACTGGCATGGATTTTGGGCATCATTTATGCCCGAAAACTGGGCTAGGGTTGCCCTTCCACCCACCTTTGAAAAAAAAAAAAAGGTGTGCAGGGTGCAAAACTCAAACTGGAGATTTTTAGTGTACAAAGCAGGCGCCAGTCGGGTTTTGGTGCAGTCATTTGTGACTTTTTTCCACTTTTGAGCTGCCATTTGACTGGCAGGGGGTATGGCAATGGGTGTGGTGTACGGTGACCCAACGCCGCGCCATTTTTATGATCATTAACAATCATTTTACGATCAATTGAAATAAAGAGAGATCCAGTATGAATAATTCATGCTCTTCAAAGAGGTGGTCTTTTGGACAGGCTGGACTTTAAAAAAAAATCCCCCCCCCGCCCCCCCAAAAAATGAAGAAATATATAATGTAGGTCGTTATATTAACAAAATACAAAATAAAACAATAATTATTTAATAATTATAATTATTTAATTACAATTAAATACTATAAATATTATATAAAACATCATAATATAAATAGGTAATATAAATATATAAAATAATATAATACTATGTATAATGTAATGTGATATAATGTATATATAATAAAATGTAATATAAATATAATACAATACTGTAATATAATAATATATAATGTAATGTGATATAATAATGTATATATAATAGAATGTAATATAAATATAATACTGTAATATAATATATATAATGTAATGTGATATAATAATGTATATTAGAATGTAATACAAAATATACTGTAATATAATATAAATATATAAAATATTGTAAGATAATATAATACTATATATATCAAATGTAATGTAATAATGTATATATAATACAATACTATAAATATATAAAATACTGTAATATAATATATATAATATAATGTAATATAATGCATATATAATGTAATATAAATATAACACAATGATATAAATATATAAAATACTGTGATATAATACTATATATATATATACAATGTAATGTAATGATGTATATATAATATAGCGTAAAGTAATACAATACTATAAATATATAATACAGTAATATATAATACAATACTATAATATTAAATAATATATAGTATAACATACTCTAATAATATCAATATATACAATACCATAAATTAATTATATAAATACCATAATAAAAATAGAATAGTACAGTGAATCTGAATATATAATATATGTAGATGAGTGATGATAAATCTATCAGTGTAGTCCTATATATTATAACAAACACACAATGTAATAAAACATCCTATATATATAATATAAGATCCTATATTCTAGTCCTAGCCTTGGTGGAATAGCAGAGATTTTGGGATGCATTAAGTTGGAGCACATGTCCTGCTCTCTGCTGCATTGCCTGCCAGTGTCTGCTGCATGTACAGCCCATTGCCTGCCGCAGAGCAGTGCCTGTGTGTGTGCCGGAGCTATCCAGCGGGCGGTAGGACCCGGGAGGACGCGGCTTGGCAGGCAGGCAGTAAGGCTACCTTAAACCCAGCCCAATGCCTGCTGCTGCGCCACTCTGCGAGCTGGATGGAAAAGCCAGAGCAGCCTCCTCTACAGAGCTGGAGCCCAGCAGCAGCAGCAGCAGCAGCACTTGTGTGCCCAGCACAGACACCTGTTCCCAGGCACAGGCAGCAGCCCATGCACCCTCCTGTGCCCCCTGCACACACACAGGGATAAGGGGCTGCCACCTGAAAAGTTTCCCTGCCTTTCTCCTGATGTATGCAGTGCATTCTCCAGCCAAGACAGCGCATGCCTCCCTGGAGTCAGGATCCATACATTCTGACGTAGCCTGGACATCCTCAAACAAGCCAGGCTGCTGGAAGTTGGCATGAGCACTGCTGGTCTTCTACCCAATGGAGGAACTCCACCTGCCCCCCCTGCTGACTGCCAGTGCCTGGCATGCTGATGAAGGACAAGGAGCCCTGCTTGCCTGCTGAGCTGTGTGGCCAGCACTATGTCACCAGTGGCTGCTGAGCTGCCAGTGCTGCTGCCATAGGTTTGACCTTGAACCTGTCAGCCCACTATCTTGTATTATTGATGGATTGAAGAGAGAGAGGCACCATCCTCCCCCCTCCCTCACTGAGTCATTCACAGGATATACAGGCTATATACCTTACCTACCTATATATACACCTGCCCTCTCTGCAGCTGTCTGCACAGCACCTACACAAGGCTCATGGCTCCCCTGGGTGAAGTTGGGAACTATTTTGCTGTGCAGGATGCTGTGTCTTTTGGAAATGTACCTGTTCTGCCAGTGGATAACCCTGTCTTATTGAGTGACCACCTGAGCCAGGCTGAGGCTGGGGGGCTGCCCAGAGGCTCTGCAGTCACTGACTTGGAACACTTAAAGGGGATTCTCAGAAGAAGGCAGCTTTACTGCAGGACTGGATTCCATTTAGAAATATTTCCTAATGGGACTATCCAGGGGACAAGGCAGGACCACAATAGATTTGGTAGGTCATTCCCAGATGCCAGGTAACTGTATCATTCCCAGGGATAAGTTATGGGGGGTACTATGGGCTTGTACCTTGCTATGGTATATGTTGGCACTATGGCGATGACTATCGGGGGACAAAGCAGGACCACAATAGATTTGGTAGGTCATTTCCAGATACCAGGTAACTGTATCCTGCACAGTGACAAGTCCTAATGCTACAAACTTCTATTCTGCATGCTTGTACCTTGCTATGGTATATGTTGGCACTATGGCGATGACTATCAGGGGACAAGACAGGACCACACTAGATTTGGTAGGTCTTTTCCAGATGCCTGTATCATTCCCCGGGATAAGTTTTGGGAGGTATTAATGGGTACTATGGACTTGTACCTTGCTACGGTATGTGTTGCCACAGTGATGGTGAATGTCAGGGGACAAAGTAGGATCACAATAAATTTGGGAAGTCATTTCCTGATGCCAGGTCATAAGTTTTGGGTGTTACCAATGTTGCAAAGTTCTCGTCTACGTGCTTGTACCTTGCTGTGGTATGTGTTGTCACTATGGTGGTGACCGTCAGGGGACAAGGTAGGATTACAATAGATTTGGTAGGTCACTTGCAGATGCCAGGCAACAGTAGAGTGCCTATTAGCATTTTTTTGTGTGCAGGGCTACAGGCTTGTACCTTGCTATGGTATGTGTTGGCACTATAGTGGTGAACATCAGGAGACAAGACATGGCCACAATAGATTTGGTGGGTCACTTCCCAATGCCAGGTGACAAGTTTGGGGGGCGCTAATGCTGCAAAGTTCTATTCTGCATACTTGTACCTTGCTATGGTATATGTTAGCATTATGGTAGTGAATATCAGGGTACAAGGCAGGACCACAACAGATTTGGTATCATGCCAAGCGATAAGTTTTGGGGCTTCCATTCTGCATTCTTCTACCCTGCTACGGTATAGGCTGGCATCATGGCGGTGACTATATCAAGTCGTTGTCAGGACCCTGCTCATAATGTCATTGATGCCCCCTCCCCTCCTGGCTATTATTGATCTCCCACTTCTATTTAGAGAGGTGTGGTGCAGGGTGACAATATAGAAGCACAAATGTTATGCTACCATTTGCTCCCCCTCCCCAAATTCCTGTGAATGTGCTGGATGCATGGATAAACCCATAGACTGGACTAATTATATAGAGGCTGCCATTGGCTTCTACTTCTATAGGGTGCTATTTGTGACTCAGCATTAAGAGCTGGAGACTGGAGGGCGCATAGCATAAGAACCCCCCCCCCCCCCCTACCATTAACCCATAGGATGCTGCTGGGACATTGTTCTGCATTGCTACAAGTTTCAGAGATGTTGCAGTTTGCAGGGATAACCTGTGCAGCTGCTTTAGCTGTGTGTGGAGCAGATTGATTAAAGTTATAATGCTCTAACCACTTATAACAGATGGATGATGGGAGTAGCATAGGCAGGGGGTGATGATGTTGGGTGCACACATTGCAGCAGTCATTGCACCTGGAAAGTACTTGCAGGGTGTATTCCATAGCGGTTTATGGTGTGAACAGGGCTCTATTCTGGTCACTCACGTTTCTCCGATGGCAGCAGATCTCCCCATGGGAGCTGTCCCACCCCATTAGGCTCAGGCATGATGCAGTGAGGTGTGCAGCACACGGTACATTGGGGAGAAGAGCATGGACTGCATTGCTCCCAGCCCGGGCTCCACGCCTCCAGCAGGTGTCTAGTGTGTGTGTATGTGTGTGCCGCGCCGCCGCCGGGTCCTACATCCCGCCGGCTTCTCCTACACGTGGGGCAGCCCGCAGAGAGGAGAGAGCAGCAGCTGCGGCGCTACTACACACATTACGGGAATCGCTCAATTTCCCACTGCTTGGAATTGACAGGACATTTATTAACATGTTCGTTTCCGGGAACTAGAATAGTATAGGGGGAAGTGTACATGGGGATGGCATCACTGAAGGAAGCTTGTGCTGGGGATAGTCACAAATAGAAGAACTATCCTATCCTTGTTTTATGTCAATGATAAATCTGCAAATTTGTTGTAAATTGGCTCAAAAATCAATGTACAATATGGTTGGATGTGTATGGTGGTGGGGAAAATCGGAGAAGGGTTTTATTAGTGAATATATCACATTGATCGGGTAATGAACAGCCAAATATTGATTATGAATATTTTTATAGAAAAAATTATCTGTATATAGTATAATTGTACGTATCTGTGTGTGTCTATCTATCTATCTATCTATCTATCTATCTATCTATCTATCTATCTATCTATCTATCTATCTATATGTGTGTGTGTGTGTATATATATATATATATATATATATATATATATATATATATATATTTAAATTTTATATATATATATATATATATATTAAATATTTTATTTTTATATATATATATATATATATATATATATATAATCACAATGTATCTGAATATATGTTGCGAAATATCTGTATATAGTTATATAGTTTAGAAAATTTGGGTACCATAAACGTAACTCTTCTAGCCAACTGTTGGTATTATCGGTCATATGGCATGAAGCACGGCGAACTCTAAGCTAATAATTCGCATCCTTGACGAAAAAGTAATTCAAAGCAATGAAGATTATTTTTATTCAAAATGTTTCCACTTATAGTGAATATTATCATATTGACTAAATCCAGGAGTGTTTGCAAAATGAATGTAACATTAATACAAATATGTAAAAATAGTGTATAATATAGTATCAAGGAGCACCCGGGTCATGGGGCAGCACCTTTTATATGGGAGTGTTCAGCTTTAAGGGGATCCTTGAGCTATTTGCCTTCCACCTGCTTATGTATGTAAGCAGTGAATGGGTTAACTATAGAGCACACATCATAAAAGGCCCAGTGGCCTGTATATTATAGGAATGTCATATTATGGCCACGCTCCTTCCTTAGCATACCTGAGACTCCTTTATCATGGAGTTAATATGTATTTGCTGCAGTCATTCAGTGACAGCCGGGATTTCAGCCTGTGAAGTTTTCTGTAGAGTTTTTTGCATTCGTGTGACTTTTTTTTCCCCCCTACCCTGGAGCATGGGAAATCTGCATTTCAGCTTGTAAGATTACCGCTTATCTCCCCTTGTTTTACATGTGGATTGGTGCTAATTGGTTTAAGTAATTGTCACTGTGAAAATCCTGAGCGCCCGTCATGTCACAACTCATTAATAACATGGAGAACATTTGCTGCATGGTTGTGGCTGCCAGCGGATACTCATTAATAATTGATATGTAAATATGGCTGTGTTTATACTGTAAGGTTAAAGGCGATGTGTTGTAGACTACCACCTCCTGACCCTTCCCTTTAATTGCTACAGTATGTGAATGTTCTATCATACTGATCATGGTATTGTCTTTCGTAGAAATGCTCCCAATCTGATCTGATTCATACAATCCTTCCAATCTGATCTGATACATAGATGTCCTTCAAATCTGATTTGATAAATAGAAATCTGATCTGATGCATCGCAATCCTTCCAATCTGATCTGATACATTGAAGTCCTTCCGATCTGATCTGACGCATTGTAATCCTTCCAATCTGATCTGATTCATTGTAATCCTCCCAATCTGATCTGATACATACAGTAGAAGTCCTCCCAATGTGATCTGACTCATTGCAATCCTTCCAGTCTGATCTGATTCGTCACAATCTTTCCAATCTGATCTGATACATAGAAGTCCTTCCAAAGATGAATCCACTGAGATTAGTTTGGAAGGACTTCTATGTATCACAATGAGTTCAGACTGGTCTGATACATAAAAAATTCTTCCAGTCTGGTCTTCTACTTAGAAATGCTTCCAATGATTCATAGAAATCCTACAATTCTGATCTAATATCTAGAAATCCTCCCAATCTGATCTGTAAATGTTGATCATAAGGGAAATCCCGTTCTAATGTCTAGTATTTCTATGTCAGAGCTCAGATGGATTTATGATCCAAATGTTCATCTGATAACGTCGATCACCCGGCACACCCAACCTTGTAGTTTAGTCTACAGACTATGATGGATTGGAGAGCCTTTGGGGAACGTTGCTATTGCATATAACATATTAGTGAGTCAGGATTTGCAAACAATTTCAGTATATTCAGTTTTTTTCCCATTGACTTGTATATTGTGTCAGTGTCCCTTATTGTGTGCGGAGGAGAAATTGACTAAATCTTTCTATTGAGTGCCAAAATATCATGGGTACCGTGTTAACCACTATTATTTTGGTCATACACACTAGATCAATGTTGGCCGAACCACCCCACCATCTAATGTGTATGGGATCAAACCAGCCATGGTAGGGTAGAGGACAGATAGGCCTATTTTATTTGAACATGTCAAACTATCATAGGTAATCCAATGAAGGTTTGTAGGGGTATGACACCCAGGACCCCTGCTGATCAGCTATTTGAACACTTCTTCTGCTATACAGACCATGTGATGTTACGTTCCTTCGTCACATGGCCTGATCGCTGCTTAGACCCAATCAAGTGAATGGGCTGTGCTGTGATGGCGAACACGGCCGTTGTACAAATGTACAATGTCGCTCTATGCTCTGCAGCGCTCACCCAATTGCGGGGGCCTCTTCTACCAGCTGATCGGTCAGGATGGGTCATCCCAGTGTTGGTTCAGGCCCTAAGTAGAAAAAAGCACTGCGGTAAACACTGCAGCGCATCGTAGTTTTTTCCCCGCAGCACTTTTCACAGGACCTCTGCGGACTTTGTGCTTCCATTATACCTATAGGGAAACCACCGGCATTTACGTAGGTATAATTGACATGCCGCGATTTCCAAAACCGTAACGGTTTGGGGTATTGCAGTGTATTCACTGCACATATTACTGGATATAATATAGAAAATTGCTTTGCATTAGTAAGGACTCTCTGTTTGGATGTATACGGGTATATACTGTGCGGTGGCGAGTACTTTCCTTATCCCTTTTATGCAGTACTCCGACTGATGTTCAGATTATTCACTATCCAGACGTCTCCGTCGTCCCATGTACCCCAGCCTGAGGTCATATTAGTCCGCATTCTCTCAGCACCTTGATGGTGAAGCAGAGTCTTTCCTCCCACTATAACAAGCCGAGGTCTATGCAGAATGCCCACCCTATGGGGTGACATGCCCCTGTGAGGGTGATAATGTATGGCTGGAATACTGTAATGCAGTCGGGCATATAGTCTTTGTAACTCCTTATCCAGTGGGCGTACCTCTAGCATCAGCAGAACCGCTACACGCACAGCATTAAAAAAAAAGTAAGAAAAAAAACAAAAACCTAGGAGCATGCAGAATGGCAAAGTCAAGAGAGGAGGTGACCTCCATCGGCTGACGCAAGGCACAGAAGATGTTTTAATGCTGCATCTCATCCACATAGAGAAATGTGCTTACAAAGCCTGGCATCCTGACACCGGGCACCACTCCTCTCTCTGCCTCCTCCGTCTACTGCAGAACATTGCAGATTCTCTCAAAGTACATCTATACATAGGATCCTGACACAACTGCCATTTTGATTTTGCTGTGCTGTTCCTGATGCCCTCTAAATGTTGGGACACGAGCGTTCACGTGGATGCCATCGGATGTATGCAGTCACTGCAGTCTTCTTCCTCCTCCGAGCTCCGTATACCAGGCAGTGAAGCAGACTTGTGTTTCCTCATTGGCATATATAAAGTGCATGATAGTTTTATTACACTGAACTGCTTTGTATCACAGGATTATATATGGGGAGGGGGAGAAAAGTACAGACAAGTTCTTAAAGGGAACCTATTACATTGAAAATGCGAATGGCCATGTTATAGAGCAGGAGGAGCTGAGCAGATTGATATATAGCTTGGTGGGAAAGGGTTCAGCATAACCTGTCATTTATGCATTTTAACTTCTTGTGGGCTTAGGAGTCCAGTGGGTGGTCCTACTCAGTGACTGACAGCTATCTCTGTATGCTCGATTATAGAAGGAAGGCTGTAAGTTACTATAATACCGCCCGCTGAACTCTCTGGACTGGACTGCACGTTCACACTGACCAATTCCCTTTAGAGGACCTTTCGGGTTCTCGGGCACATGCGGTTTTATATACCGCTAGAAAGCCGACAGTGCACTGAATTCAGCGCACTATTGGCTTTCCCGTTATGTGTCTCTGGTGAAGAGCTATCGGTGCTGTTGGTCTCCATTCACTTTTGCATAAAGTAGCGAGTGCGGCACAGATAGACGAAAGTGGCATATATTTGTCCACCAATAGGATTACCCTACAATGGCCACTCACTTTTCCATCAACTGATCCATTCATGGTGGGGATATTTGGTCAAACAATCCCAGCCAAAAATTCTCTTTCCCAAAAGTTGCGGCCTTAGGGTCCTCGATGGTAAATCTTTCTTTCTGGAGCCATACAGGCGTGGAGATCGTAGAGCTCTTGCTTGAACAGGTTTGCCATTTAGGAGTCTGAGAAAGTTGAGTAAGGCTGAGTCAAAGACAGATTTTGCACTGGGGAACAGAAGCTTCACGTTACCCTGATTTCTGTAGGAATCCTTTCCCCATTTAGACTATAGTGTGCATGCTAGGACAAGCCGAGCATGTATGTGGAGGGTAGAACTGCCAACTTTCCCACAACACTCCCGAAAAAAGCAATGCCCGCCTGGAAGAGCAGGCCCAGGTGTTGGCCCTAGTATTTCCCTTGTGAGTTGAGCACTTTATGTGCTGGCTATGTCTGACAAAGGGCCGTGACTAACCCCTTTTCATACCCACGTCACAATAAAGGGACATAGTGATGTTCAAACGGGCGCTGGCCATGACCATAGGAGTACATTGGCTAAAATTTGGATTAGTGACCTGTATGTGATGTTCTCCGGCACAAAACATCTTAAATGTTGACAAGTATGGTGCATGGAAGGGTCGGGAGGAGTAGCTGTCACCTGAATGAGCTGTCCAAGCTATTGAAGGTGTATGGGCACCATGGTTGATTTTACAGGAGTCAAGCATGCTGGTACTTGTAGTGAATGTCATCAGTTCTGCACTGTTTTGGTCTGATAGGACTAGCCGTAATCCCATCCACTTTCTAGGTTCTGTAAAACGTGCTGTTTACACCGCATTTTCGCAACGTGGGGTTGCAGCCTTAAAAAGTTTTATGTAAAATTACATGGGGAATAAAATCCATTGTGAAATTATTGAATGCAGGATCAATACTGGACTGCAACTATTAGATCACAGGCCTAGGGTGACCCCAAAAGTCATGGCTCTGTAGCACTTCTTGAAGAGTCTTGACTACTGGGCACCTGGGATTTGTTCTGATCTACACTCAGGTCAAGAGCTTCAGTGCAAGCAAGGTGAGAGGAGTTGCTATCATGTCTAATCTCCAGGTTTGTTTATTATGGCGCAGGCTTTTCTATGCAAGCAATGGCACGCAGCAGCCTTCAGAAAAGTTTCTATTATTTCTACAAATTTCTATATATCCACCCAACCCTGCTCCTTGTGAATTGTAGGTGATTTCAGGATCAAAGTGATTGAAGGCTCGGAGCATTGATTCAGGGTTCTGGTATTTAGTCTTTATTTTGGTTGGTCTTTTATCAAGACTCATTTCCTCTTGAGTTTTCTTGTTTCCTTCCTGCAGAAGCTGAAAAAGTTTGTGACAATTATGGTATTAGAGGAACCCTTTGGGCTGGTCTGATGGGCAGCTCGGGGTCCGAGTGGGTGGGACATGACACAAGGGTATTCTTTGAATATAGGTGCACCTCTATGTGCAAGAATGGCTAAGAAACCGTAACTTCTTAGTGATTCTGGCAAGTCTTGCACCTCTCGGAACATATTAATTAATCTTAATTAATACCCCTCCCCCGTATCTTTATTTGCATTGATCTTCACTGGATTGAAACACTTGTTGAGTCTTCACAGAAAAGCTGTGACTGTAGAAATATTGACTATGGCGTGGAAGAAAAAAAAATTAGCAGATACAATCATTTTTTGAACCAGCAATCTCGTTTTGCAGCTGACTCTGAATTTTCTGCACTCAGCAACTTTTGTCTAAAGTTTATGGAGCTTGTGTATTTAAGGTCCCCGTATACCTTCAATACCGACAGCTGTTCCGCCTGACCCTTTTATGCACCTGTACACTTGGTTCACTTGTGTTTGTGTTTTAATGTGAAGAGGGGACTAAGACCTGGTACATGCCTGCGCTTCGGTTTCCGTTCCTCGAGCAGACCTGTAGAACAGAAACCTAATCCGCATAAAAAAGCGGTTATCTTAGGAAACCCGTGGACCCCATAGACTATAATGCGGTCCGTGTGGTTTCCGCACAAAAAAATGTGCAGAGAAAAGTGCTGCTTGCAGGTGTTTTCTCTCCGCATTTTTCATGCGGGCAGGGGAACGGAATCCCAGAACGCAGATGTGAACTGGTTAGAAGTTGCTGCCAGAGAATAGAAGGATTTGGCATTGAAATTGGGTCCTCAAAGTCCCAGGTGCACCATGTTGGTTAATATGGCGTGTACCGTCCTGGGGAAAGATTGACCCTTTTACTGGCTGACAGGTTGTACAGCAGAAGTCTTCCCCCTTATATGTGTTACAATAGATTCACACTAGCGTTAGTCTCTGCGTCGTTCTTGTCCGTATCGGGACCCAAAAGACGGACAGCCCATGCCCTAAAAAAGCGATTACCCACGGACACGCCATGGTCTATGGAGTCAGTCGGGTTAACGTCAATTTTATACTGAAACTGGAAGAAAAAAAAAGCCCTCCGTGCAGGACTTTTCTCTCCGCCAATTTTAGACAAAATCAGCAGCAGACTCTCCAACGCAGATGTGAGCTAAGGCCTGGTTCACATCTGCATTCGGGAATCCTCTTCGGGACCCCCTGAACGGAATACTGAATGCATTGACAAGCGGTGAGCACTGAAAGCACATGGACCCTATAGACTATAATGGGGTCTGTGTGTATTCCACGTGGTCTCCGCACGAATCATGTGGAGAGAAAAGTACTTCATGGAGTACGAACACCGCGCAAAAAAACGCACGGACTTCATTATAGTCTATGGGGTCCGTGTGCTTTCATAAGCTCACCGCTTGTCATTGCATTTGGTATTCCGTTCGGGGGTCCCCAAGTGGAATACCGAATGCAGATGTGAACCAAGCCTTAGCTTTATGGGTCTAAATGTAGCCTTCTGAAATTTTTGCTGCCTCGGTAAGTACTGCAATTCCTACGAATTGTATACAGGCGAGCCTATGTGTGTGATCCACAATATTACAACATATACATCACAAACATTTAGCAATTTTCAAAAAGTTCAACCTGTCAGCAGTATTAACCAAAACTTCATCCTTCGCTCCATGTTCTCCGCTCACACGGTCTGCTGGATGACTATAACAGTCATGGATCATCACTTTGACCGCCTGCCATGTAGATGTAATATAAATATCCAGCGTTGCATCAGTTCTGCCATCATTGTGTTGTAGTTCACGAGCAGCCCCTTCCTATCTGTGTGGTCAGCCGGACTGGCGGGTCACTAATGTGTGCTGATGATGGTGGACGGCCGGTGACTCACAGGATACTGTGGTGGTATTATTTGCTTTATAATATTTCCCATCAACCCGTCCTGAGCTTGCAGATTCTCATGTATGTAATATAGGAACCCTCGGGGGAGAAATGTTCGTCTTAATGTTGTGTATCTGGGAAGTCTAGTCTAACTAGATGAGATTAATAGGTATAAACAATCAATGGAGGAGCAGGGTCGAAATTTCACTCATGGTCTGGGGAGCCTGGTTCTCGGTAGATTGTATATACCGTATTGCTTGTGTTTGTACTGGCAATACATATATAGTATTACCCCGGGGAAGGCTGTGAGCGAATGGGGAGGGGCGCCTGTAATTGTCTATAGAATTTCTGTATTTGCATATATGTTGCTATGTCATTTGGAGCCTCTAAGAACAATCTTCTCGTATATGTAATTCCTACTATTAAAGTAAATTGTATTAGATGTTCCACAGTGAAAAGATCAGGAAGCTGAAAATATAGTCGGCCATTTTGAATCCTATGGGAGCTGTCTTTGGTCACACCGTCACGTACAATGCATAAGAGTATACCATTTTTTTTCTGCCACTTTCCACTATCCATAGCTGACACTCTTGCCCATGAACGTTATTATAAACTGAATAATCTGCCCCTTTTGTATACACACATACCATCAAGGTAGACTGATAACACAGGCATAATCAATATATTCACCAAGGATATACCTATGAATAATATAATACATACACAAATGGGATTCTTTCATCACACCATTGTGTGACGTCCATTAAACTGTTGTCGGCCTTATAGTCACCCCCCAGTCCCTTGGAGAAGAACATCAGAAGTTGGAACTTGCCATCTTCTCCACTTATTACAATAGGTGCTGACAAAAATATAGTTAAATAGTTAAAAAATCAGGTATGAGGTTACCAAATATGTACGTTGTGCACCAGCTGCTCAGCTCACCATATGTTCCCGATAGGGAGCGGGGAATAAGGCAACTGATACCTTGGGTGGTGGCCTATTGGAGTATGCATTGGCATGTTGGACTTCATTGGCTTTTGGGGGAGAGTCCCTATGGACGTCGTATGTTTTGATGGGTCCTGGTGAAATTGGCACATTTGACCCAGGGTTGTGGAGTCAGAAAAACGTTTTCATAAAAAATCTTCATAATGAAATAATTTTCTTTAATGGTATTCTAGAATTATTAGTATTGTATTTAATGGGTTAGAATAGTTGTACTGCTCTTGTCTGACCAAAGCTTCATACCCTTTCTTCAGGCAGATTTCATTGCCGATTCAGCTATGGATGTCCGCCTCGCGACACCTCCCTCCCGACTAGACCCATTAATTTGGAGCCGCGACTGGATGCTGGGGCACTGCATCGGCAACCAGTCACGGTTAGCCATTTTTTGTACCAGAATCTGAGGCGGCCTCCGTGTCAAATTCTGGTCCAAAAAACTCACGTGTGAACTTACCCTTATGTCTGTTCCTTTTTAATGGTATAAGTTGTGTAGAATACAGCGCTGATGTTACATGATAGCCATTGCGTAGGTACAATAGCGCCCCGAGTAGGTCTATGGGTGCTAAGTTATTGCTCTGTGTGATTTTTACAGTGGTTCCACCTTTTCCCTATAAATATAAAGGTATTATAGGGATTCAGGTAACCATAACTTTCTGCCAAAAACAGTGGCCCACCTGTTGCCCGATTGTGTGTGGCATCGCAGTTCATCCTCATTTACTCCAATGGAGCTGAGCCGCAATACCAAACATAACCCATGGACAAGTGTGGCGCTATTTGTGGAAGAAAGCAGGTATGTTTTACTAATCCCGTCCAATCCTTTAACATGAAATATCTTCTCAATGGATCTCTTTATTGGAATGGCAGAAGTTAAAAGCCGAAGCTAAACCGTAATAACTTTTTGGATGCGACAAAACATTTCCAACTTGAAACTTTTGTCACTTCGCAAAAAACGAAAAAATATCCTTCTGAGGGCAAACAGCTGAAAACCCCCAACGCCTTTTTTTTTTGTTTAAGAACCTTGGATGCCTGTGAGATATTCCGCTACATAAAAAAAGATTAAGTGATTAGAAAATGGGAGGAATTCACAAATAGCGATATTTTTTTTTGCAAGAACAAATGTGCTTTTAAGTTGTCGGTGTCTGTAGAGCAGGTATTTTGGACAGATTATAGGATTTCTGCTCTTGATCGCACATTTGTCCTGTACATGTTCTATTGTTTCCTTGGGACTATAAAGCCCGTCTTCCGATAGGCCTAGGAGTTTCTATAAAGATTTACCGTAACTTGTGCAAACCTGTTGGGAAAGAACCTCCTCTTGGCTCGACATTCCTAACTTTGTTGACTTCGAGCTGTCTAAGCATCCTATTCTACCAAAAGAAAATCCGAAAGAAAAAAAAAATCTGTTTTCACAAGAAAGGAGGGAAAAAAATGAACATCAAAAACGTTCGAGAAGAATGGAAAAATCCATTGAATTACCTTTATGTAATCTCTACCTAGAGGACAGGAATTCTTTTCTCTGTAGGCCTTGGGGTTAGGATTATGGGATTGTTTCTCCTTGCCCTTAGGTACAGTTATATGTAAGACATAGATTAGGTGCCGGCCATTGTTTACCCGGCTTATTAATTGGGCTCGCGGTATAAATACGTCTTGGTCTCTGTAAGGGAAGGTGATATTTGCCTATATGTGATTATATTAGCCATTGTCTTGGACGTTGATTTTACTGTTCTACATCTTTCTAGATATTCCTGAGGCCGAACGTAAGGCCTAAAACCAAAATATGTCCTCTGGCCCCCGCCTACAATGTGCCTTATGTGACTTAAGGTACCAGGTTACAATTCCGAACAATTCCGCCTGTAATTCTAGCTCCATAGTTTAATCTGGAATGGCTCTGTCTAGTAGTTATGTAGGTACAGTATCTAGCTATGGGTGATGTCTACCTGCTATTACTCATCGTTTTCTTGGGTGGTTGGTGACTTTTGGGATAAGTCATTGACTTCAGTTTTAGATGACGGTCTACATCGAGGTTCATCACATCAGAGAGTCTCTCGATGGTCTGCGCTTTACACTGGAGTTGTGATTGTTTGAAACACAAGATATGAGCTCAGAAAGTTAGTGCATGATGGGTTAATTTCCAAGGCAGAAAGAACCAAAACATTGACATAGACTACCTCAATCCTATGGAAGATAGAGTTAACCTTGACTTAAAGAGGACCTTTCACCACCTCCAACAATTCAAGTTCTCTAGCCCCCATCATTCCCAAGCAATAAGTGCTGGTTGTTTTGATCCCTGATGTGGGTGGGTGGGGTCAAGTAGGGGGTGTGATTCAGATCTCCAATCAGAGACAGCCAGTGTCAGAGCTCAGAATCACACTTCTTGTCTGCTCCTGTCTGACACCTCCCCCTTGACAGTACAGAGACTAAATAGTATAACAAGCACCAAAACTAACTGCATTGATTGCTCAGGAATGGTGGGGGCTAGAGAAAAAAATCCAACTGTGTCAGAATCCGTGGAGCAGCAGCTATTAAATGATTTGAAGAACTGGACTTGGCGGTGGTGAAAGATTTAAGATGGTTGTCCCATGATTAAATATTAATTTCCTCTTGTGTTATGTACATGTTATGTTGCCCCCTGGTGTCCTTTGATTTAATCTCACAATGTCCACCTAATGTGTCTAGAGGCAATGAATATGTTTATATTTTATAGCCTGGCTTGTGTGACTGTTTACAGGAGGGTCCAGATGAAAGGATTGAGCTACTGGACACGTGACCACCAGCACATGAGCTGGACATTCTGGGAGAGAATCTGAGAAACAGCAGAGGTGCCTTAACAAATATATAAGGCTGGAAAATTCATCTCATTTATTTATTTTTATTCTGTGTTTAAATGCGATATTAAAAATGGCATTTTCCATTAGCCGGTAGCTCTATTTTCCTGTGGCACTAGCATCTAGTTGCTAAATCGATCCATCTAATGAAACATGGTGTATTGGAGAGAGGGGGAGGAGGAGGATGCAGCTGCAGTGTCTGTCACTCTGTGTAATAGCGGAGCAGTAGGAGGTAAAATTCTGATTGGTTAACATTAGAGATGAGCGAACACTGTTCGGATCAGCCGTTCCGAACAGCACGCTCCCATAGAAATGAATGGAAGCACCTGGCACGGTGACCGGCCGCCGGCAAAGTGTACGTGCCAGGTGCTTCCATTCATTTCTATGGGAGCGTGCTGTTCGGAACGGCTGATCCGAACAGTGTTCGCTCATCTCTAGTTAACATATATCTTGACATGGCCAACCACTCGGCAAGCACGGAGAGAAAAAGCGTGCAGTTGGACCCAAAGTATACAGGTTAGGAATATATAATACAAGCTTTAATTAAAACTCATTAATACAGATTCAAAAGATCTATGGACCTTTGTAGGTCCACCACATTGGACATTTGCTAGACCTACAGAGGTCAATACTTGTTGATGGCCATCCATGTCTATCAATATTACTACATTAGTATTTGTACAATTGGGTATAAGTATTCTGTAACGTAGACTCTTCCAGTAATGGATGTGTTCTCGTCCTTGGCCAGGAGATTATTTGTTCAATGTTTAGATCGCAGCCCTGATAAAATTTGTTACAGTAGGAGATAAAACGCTCAACTCGTGTGAAAGGTAACAAACTAATGGGCCGTAGGTGCAAGAATTCTGAGTATATACCCTTCTGGAATGATAAGAAGACCTGTCATAAATGATAAATAAAAAATAAAAAAAATTCATGAATATGCTGATGTGGAAGGTTAAGCAACCATGTAGTAGATGTCATGGATATGAGCGTGCAGTTATCTCTCCGCACAATACTCTTGATAAGGAACATTTATGAAGAATCTTCTTAGATGAAAAATCTTACCTTTGGAGTTATCGGTTATGGCCCCTATGCACATAAAAGCAAAGTTGGTGGAATCTACCAATTTTTGTTGGTTATTTAATGTATATGGTGGTGTGGAAGAACTTTCTGTAAGAGAGAAGGTGTGATAAATTTTAATTTTTTTTAATGCATATGTTGCCTAGTGGAACCAAGCGTTCGTATGAATGGGAGAATCGGTAGAGATATCTGTTGGTCGAAAGCTATTGAAGGTGTATGGTCGCCATTAGCCTGGGACTTGATAACATTGTAATCAAAGATACATTGGGAAAATACTTGGAAAATACTTCTCACTTTAGGATATATTAGCATTCGCATTATAGATGACGGGGGCCCAACCCAACCGTGTACTACATGGTTGTCCATTAATTGGAAAGGGTGTCGTCATATACCACATATAAGTACTATTACCTGGAACCACATAGTCATGGAATCATGTATGTTACAGGGACCCAGGGTAGGGAGGACAGTACATGCACTCAAGAAGAATGGGGTTCACATTAGGGTTCTTCTGGGTCCCTACCCAGGCTTCCTCCTATTTGTGATGTGACCTCCCATAGTGTGCCCATGTCCCATAGAGAATGAGCCCTTCCATGGAGGACTCTATTGGGTTTTGGAGATTTGCCGGCTATTCTGGGAATCTGCAAGGTCACCCTTTATTTTGGGTGTCTCCTGGATCTTGTGGGACAGTGTGCATGTATGATGTTGGCGTCGTCTACTATTGCAATTTCGCCCATCCAGCCACTAAATGGGGACCCTCCAGTAGGAAGACCACCTGCAATTCCCTTCTGGTAGGAGGACCTTCTATATGAAAGTGAATTTATAATAAGTTTTGCTTTCGTCTTAAGCTGAGCGAAACAATAGCCTTTCTCAGATGGCGGGATTTGACAAAGACATTAGTAAATGACTTGCTGTGAATATAAAGCCGTTAATAAAGAAACTGTTAATGGTCTTCACAAGTATGTAGGCAAAAGTTCAGGTTCTTTTTGCATTTGCATCACCATTGAGGTAGTAGTCTCCACCGCGCCAGCTGTGCCATATTTGTCGTAGAAACTTTCCTACAGATCTCCATCGGACTTCAATGAGTTGGACTGGAATTGTGACACATGACCATGCTCGGGCCTAATGAAATGAATTGTGTTTCCTGGTAGCCATAAATGAAGTGACTGATGGTATAACTGCTGACTGCACTTCCCATAGCCCGTACCTGTCTCAGCCCCACGAGCGGCCAAGTCTCATCAATCACTGTACTGCTACATGCTGATCTATAGGGTCGGACCGCACTTATTAATGCAGACTCTTCTAATGCAAATCACTATCCAATACGCATTCATTATCTCTATTGGCCCCTGAATATAGGACAGTAGGTGCTTATATCTTTTAAGGCCACAAATTGTAAGGTTTCCAGATACCAATATTTTGGCTGGTTCGAGTAGTAGAGGTTGGAGCCAAAATATGCGACTGATGGAAATGTACTACATTGATGGAAGGCCAAGCGATTCCTCATTATATACGGTATCTGCTACTTGGATTACTTCCTTTACGAGCAATGATATGGCAGCAGATTTATATTTAATGATAGTACGATGAGTGTGTGTTGGTGCCAAAATATCTGGACTATACAAAAGTGCTGAATGGTAAGAATGCTCTCAGACACAGAAGGGTTAATGAGTTATTTCTGTCAATTAACAAAATGAAGTGAATGAAGAAAAGCGAAATCTAAATCCCACCAATACTTGCTGTGTCTACCCTTTGGCCAAGGAGTTCTAGAAGTAAAGATACGGCGCCGCAGAGCCCTGATCTCAACATCATCCAGTCTGTCTTGGATGACATGAAGAGTTAGACGGATTGGAGCAAGCCTACATCTGCAGAAGATCTGGGCTTAGATCTCCAATGTCTCTGCCGAGCTCCTTCACAAATGCTAAGGGTACCTGATGGGAGGCAAAGAGTGGTCATACCAATTGCTGGGATTTAGATTGCTCTTTTCTTCCTTTGACAACTCTATGACTATGAATATTCATATTTCTGAAAGCATTCGGACTTTGCAGCATTTTCCCACACCAGCCTAAAATTACTGTATGTGGCTTGGTAAAAGAATCTTTTATGATTCAAATAACTTGTAACGATATTACGGCTTCAAATTAATGAGCGATCCTTAGGATAGGTCATCAGTATACTGTATAGTATATGTCTGGGCCACCACCCTATTGATCGACTGATTGTTTGCACACTGACTGGAGCCAGAAGTGGACCACAGAAGATGAGTGTCTGCCCCATTCGTTATTCTGACGTCTTGGAGAACTCCTTTAAGATGGTCTCTTGTCTGCATGCTAATGGGAATTGGTGGTGCCTTGGCCAAGCTACTACAATATTGCAAGTAGTGTAAAGAGACTATGCTTAAAGCGGTTATCTCACTAAATACTCATCAATGTCCGAATAGTGGACCCCACCAGTCGCTAGAATGAGATGGCTGTACTTTGCCTTTGGCTATAATGGGACTTTAAAAATAGTGATGGATACCAGGCATAGGGCTTTGCCAGCAACTGCTGTGGCTCCCAGAGGTCAGATTTTCACCAGAACCAGATAATAGACTAGAGCTCCGATCTGTGGGTGATCCGATCTAGCTATGCTCCAATTGAGATATACATTGCAATCCTGTCTGAATAAGGTGACCACTGCAGCGAAAAACCCTACAGGATTGGCTGGTATCCATCTATAATTAAGCTAAGTGGCCAGATTGGAAATTGCAGAGTTTAGAACTTATGTTGAACCATTACTTTTGCTATAATTGGATTGACCTAATAAAGGTGTCTACAGTCCTAATTGTTTCATATACCTAACCATACCTACTAGTATATCTACAGCTAAGGCCAATCCTGATAACTTGGGAGTGGCCGATCATACAGTGGCCTGTGGTTGAAGCACAAGTAGATGGCTGCAGCTATATATGTATGTCCTATGAGATTTTGGCAAAGATGGGTGACAACTTGTGCTAGAGCTGTACTGAGGCTTATCACTGAGCAGTTAGTTAATGGGTCCTTGTTTCTAAGGGTCCCTTAAAGGGAAATGTCACGTTGTACTTGCTTTTCTTTGGGGTTCCAGCATTTTATAATTCAGGAGACAATTGATATATAGATTTGTAAGTCCTTGCTCATAGCTTAAGAGTCCAGTGGGCAGTCCGGTAAACTGTAGATCACTAAGTAGGACCGCCCACTGGACACCTAAGCACAGAAAGAGCAGAGACTCCAATGAATAAAATGTTCTACTGAATCTTTATCCCTAAACTATATATTAATCTGCTTTATACCCTGCTGCCTACTCATCAGACATAATGGTCAACATGAGGGGACCTTTCTATAGGCCCCTCCTATGAGGATCCAGTATTACAAGTAGCATAGATGTGGGCCCTGGGCGTTAAAAGAAACTCCTAAAGTGCTCTTGGTAAGTGCGACATTTCGTATAGTTACATAGAAAGGCTCATATTGTCACAGAATTTTCTATTTATGCAGTTTTCCAATACTCTTTGGTTCAGATGGCGGCGTTTCGCTTTTAACAACGCGGTGTGTTGCGTAGCAGCTTAGCCAAGCACTCCAGGTACTGAGAAGGCCCGGGCATTGTGTATATAGATAAGCATCTGCAGTCTTCGCTCCCAAACAGGTTAACAATGGGTTGGTACGGCTTGTAAAGAAAAGTGAAAGTGACATGCGGCGTTATCCAGGGATAACATATTGAAGATATTTGCATGAGCGAGTCATACTAAGCAGAGAAGCGATCCTCTCCCTGCCTCGGCCCGTATGGATTCCATTATTTGTGAGACATTTGGAGAGCAGTGTGTGGTCCACAGGCAGCACAAATCGAGGAACAAAAGGACAACAGGAGGCAAAGGAAAGGCCAGAAAATCAGTTACTTGTGAAACATTGGTAAATGGATGAAGAATTTCATATGCCTTTGCCTTGCAGTAGATAAATAGATGGACGGTGCCGGCCTAGTTTATTTATTATTGTTTAATTCCATTTAATATCCATTTAAAATATAAAAACTATATAAAATCTTTAAATAAATTAAATGAAAAATCTTCCTCTTAGGTGTCGTCGATGATAAAGTAGTTTCCAATTTCTTTACTTTAGAGGAGCCAATACAATTTTTTGTTTTCCTATCCTAAGGACTCCAATGGCCATCCCATGGCTCCTGTAAATGTGACAACTCCTGAAGTCTTCTGGGGGACGCGTAGCCAGGTTCTAAGGAACTGAAATAGGATTTCTTCACAATACCAATAGGCTTCATCGAGTCTTCAGGGCTTCAGGATAGCTTTCTCAAGAACTTGTTCGTGACTCCTATAATAGTATCCATCACTAGGGTTAGCCATTGAGAATTGTCTTTACTCATCAAATGGTTCTTCTTATAATACATCAATAATAATAATAAGTCTAGTCAAGGTTCGGGCTTGTTCACATCTGCGCCCCGGCCTCTGTTATGCAGGTTTCCGTTTCCTGCCCGAAACTGGACAGGAGACGGAAACCTGCAGACATTTTTCAAACCCATTCAAATGAATGGGTTTGGAAAATGTCCGGCCGTGAGCGTTTTGTGCTCTCCGATGCAAAACTTTTTTTTTTTAACCGGACACAAAGTCGGACATGCAGGACTTTGTGTCCGTTTTTTAAAAGACACGGTTTAGCTGTGGAGAGATGAAAACACTCCCCCGGTGCTCACGGCCGGACACAGTCTGACAGTTTTCCGTCTTCTGCAGACAGAAACCTGAGAACAGAGATCGGGTGCTGGTGTGAAGCCGCCCTTAGTCTTGATTTGGTCAAGGATTCCCATTAAAAAAAATTAATTGATTAAATTATTTAATTACATTAATTAAGTTATTATCAAAATAAATTTGACATACATGAACCATGGTTTGGGCCTATGCTTCTCAGACATGCCATGATGTAACAGACAAAGTAATAAATGATAAGGATCATAATTAATTTAATAATACAGAATTAGAGAAACTTTAAAATCAAGAAAAAAAAATAGGAAGAAAAAAATTATCAAAATTCTTAATTTAAGGTTAAATGCAGAATGTAGATGATGATAATTTACTATAAATCACAAATTTACGATGGAATTTTGTTCAAGGGAAACCAGCAAAATGGTGTCATTACATTTATTTTTGTAATATAAATGTATCAAATAGAAATAAAACAGCAATCGTAAATTTTTTGGGGTTTCCAAAATCAGAAAAAAATAAAAAATTGCCATATGACGTAAATAACATCATCCCGAAATGGACCCTTCTTTAAGAAAGAAAAACGTAAATACAGATAACAAAAGTTATCATTCGTTTTATGTCTGAATTCCTTCCTGGTATACCGGGACCTTTTAAAGAATCAATAGGTCAGATTTAACACCAATAATGCCAAATTAATAAAATATATATTAAATAATATTACCTACAGTTAAATATAATGCAAATAAAAATGTAATATATATATATATATATATATATATATATATATATATACATTTGTATTAATAATAATATAATAATAATTTTTATTTTTTGTAAGTCTCGAATTAAAAGCCCTGCTCTCTGGACACGGCAGGCTAAGCACGGACCATGTGTGTACCTTGAATAATGCATAGACCAATTTGAGGAATGCATCCCTCTATTTCATCCCTGCTTTGTTTTTGAGCTGCACATGTAGTTCCCGGGGGATTTAACCCCTGCTTTATTAGATTTATGCAGCACATGGCTGCTATCGATTAGTGCATAGTCTATTTTGTAAGAGATTCAAAATTAATTGTGCAAAAATCCATGTAAGTGCTTTTTTATGAGGCTCGGGAGACAGTGGACCCAGTAATATGGAAGTGAGTTATTTTATTGTAACACATGAATGCAAGCAGCCGCAAGCGCCGGACAGATAGGCCGCTTCCTAAACAAAGGAATATCAATTGACAAATCCTCAAAAATCTGCTTCACCTTCTACTAAAAAGTGAATGTTTCATTTGTAGGCACGGTAAAGCTTCACATTGCTCGATGGTAAAGGGCAAAGCTGAGACATCACAGCACATCAGGAATACAGAGAGCGCCGGAGAGTTCGCCTATACGTGTATTACTGCGAATACGCCAAATTCTACTTTCATAGTGAGCCTTGAAAATTTGCTTGTTCGTGTTGACCTTAGATAGGTCAATTAAACTAAACATGAAGTCCCAAATATACTATCCTGGCTGGAAATCTAGATTTTGAGAACTAAAACAACCGATTATTTTCGGGAATTGGATTGTAAGCTAAACACACTTCACCAATATTATACAGGTGTCTGTCATTAGAGAATCCCCTTGGTCGATTCTGCAGGTGATGCTTGTCTGCTTGTTGTATGGGTTACGTATAGGGGGGGTCTATCTGCGGGGCTGGGTTCTGATGACAGGTAGGTGAGAGTCAGCTGAATCCAACCGTGTTTTTCCCCTTGGGAATCGCTGCCTCCGTTGCTGAGATATCACTGTTTTGGTCAATATGTAAATCCTCTCTTTGGAGCAATGAGGGTGGGGCCTAAGCGGTTAACGTCAACGCCCGCTTTTCTCCAAAGTACTTATTTGCTTATTGAGAGTAATATCATGGTAAGGGATAAACCTATTCACAAGGGGACATCACTATCGGTTTAGGCTCACCTGGATCAATCGATCTCCTGGTTGGGTTCTGGTGGTAGAGTCCATTTAAGACCAACATAAACCTTCCATACCTATCCTACTTCCGATCCCCCTGGGTCATACGCAAGCATGCTGGATTTGGCTATGTGTACATGTGTTTTCGGTGGAGAAAGAGGAATAAGCCCTTACACGTAAGAGCAGGACGCCAATATATTGAAATTCAACATGCCTGATTCTTCTTTCCCTCAAGGTTATCCATTTTTGGAGTGTTGGCATGACCCCCCACTTAAGGTCTGGTCCACATCTGTGCATGGGTTTCCGTTCGGGGAGACCACTTGGGGACCCCCGAACTGAAACCTAATCTGCACAAAAAGCTGTTACCTTAGGAAACCCGCAGACCCCATAGACTATAATGGGGTGCGTGTTGTATCCGAATTTTTCATGCGGAGAGGGGAACGAATGGCCCAAACGCAGATGTGAACCGGGCCTAAGATAGTTAGGTAGTCCAGCCAAAATTAATGGGTTTGGATGACTTTACATCAGGGTTAGGTAACCTTCGGCTCTCCAGCTGCTGTGAAACTACAACTCCCATCATGCTCCATTCACTTCCATGGGAGTTCGAAGAACAGCAGAGCAAGTATGCATGCTGGGAATTGTAGTTTTGCAACAGCTGGAGAGCCGTACGTTCCCTACCCCTGCTTTACATTGTGTCTATACCTTTAGAACGAGGGCCAGTTTATACATGATCTGGCCATCCCTGTGTTCAGTTTTTACCACTGCGGTACGATTTGGGGAAGTAGTAGATGCTTGCGCCGGCAGAATCCTCACGCGCTCTAGTTATAAATACATTTCTACTGAAGGACGAGGAATAATCTGTCATCTTGTAACTTTTATTAGAACTTTCTAGTAGTGAACCCTGTAATACAAGTCATGTATATTCTACTTCCTGCGTTGCGAAGTCTCCCATATGAAATATTCATCAGCTGCTATAAATTGTCGGCAGATAATGCCGCCATACAGTGCGGGGTGGATTTTCTGTTTCGGGTAGAGTTTTACCAATCTAATTTTTTTCCAGCTATGAGTATATTTCGTTCCGGGGTTGGCGATGTGCATTGACATGGGGTGGCTGCTCTGAGGTGTCAGACACTTGAAGTGCAGAAAGCCTTGACACACTATATCCAATCGGGGCTGATAAAATAGATGTGAAGCCTGTGTGCACGGAGCTGGAATCACAGAGCGCGCTGCTCAGATGCGTCTCAGGCTCTTAGATAAAATGTGCAAAGCCCATGAATCATTTATGAGACGACAGGAATGAAAGGTGAAGTGTTGACAATGGAGGATTCTGAAGTGTTGTGTAGTCAGATTTTAAAATTGCTCTTGGCAAATAGGGTCAAGTTGTGTCAATACATTTGCCACACTTCACACATGTAACATGCCCCAGTTGTGCGTTTCCTTTGCATATGTCGCAATCATTGTACGGTGATACTGGCTGCAGGCTACCCCAGTATACTGAATGAAGAATAGGATGTTTGTGTAGACCCTGTCTGTACAAGAGGAGGGGTCTCCTGTGACTTCCACTGTAATTGGGATTTGATTGTGGGCTTATCGGTGCATCGTCCATCTTGTCAATTACTCAGTACTTGTTTATTTTTAGAGCTTTGTGTTTCGGATTTTAATTTTACGTTTTTTGAGATATCCAGGCTCACTATTGGTCAAGCTTTTATTCTTCCTCCAACAAATGTAGCTAACCTTGGCTGAGGATGCATGTGTCCTTAATGTAAACCAGTGAGCCACTGTTCTGGTGGCCTTTATCTCCCCTGAGATTTGGCCCAATGGGTCAAACTCTGATGTCGGAGAAGAGTTGAGATGCTACCACACACATTAAGTCGTTGGCTCCCAGAAATAGGCAGGTATTGTCAATGGTGTAGCCCACAGGACAAGTGATAAGTCAATGATCCAGGGCTGTGGATTAGAGTCACAGAGTTGGCGTTGGGACCACTTTTGAGTGGAGTCTGAGTCTGAAAGCAATTATATGATACAATTATCAATATTGTGTAATTAGATGAATAGGATGCTAGATAGTTTGGAATACAATCCTTAACTTTTATCATGATTTATAGGAACTCCACTGCTTCTCTCTGACCACAGCCTCTAGCTTTTTATGATGGAGAAGGACTAAGAGTTGGGCTGTGGAAATATAGAACAGTTGGAGTCAGTGTTTGGCCCATTGACTCCACAGTTGTGGAATGATTGCTGGGGTCCCACTGCTCAGACCTCCACAAGTCACAAATACAGGGCATCCACCTCCCCAGTTTGACTTTAGTGATGGTCACACCTCTGATCTGTTAAACCTCTATGAGATACTAGGGTACAGTGTTCAGTGTTCAGTCCCAATGACTTTGCCGCAGTGTGTAAGCACAACCGCCTATCTATTGAATTGAGGAGCCTCCATTTTATTAGTGGGACTCCCAACAATCATGTACTTACCATCTGGTCTCTAGATGGGTGATAAGTCGATAAGTCTCTTAACCTGGAGGAGAGAAGGACGTGACAGAGTAAAGCTTGTGGGTTTGGTAGAGTTTTATCCACTGGTGAATCCACAATCTTGTAGCTTTTTCTTGCAAGCATCTCTATGGGGTCAATTTCTAAAATGTAGTAGATTCCGGCTCTTACCATTGGGGTAAGCTGCTGACACCACCACATTGTTCTTTGCACTTTTTGTGCCAAGTCCTCCGAATAGCGAACCATCCTATACAACTATGGGAATTTTGTACCAGTCATAACCTGAAGTTTATATTACTATATTATTAGGGCCCGTTCACACGGAGTAAACGCGCATGTATTTTGGCAAAATACACGTGTAAAAATAAGACTCCCATTGACTTCAATGACATTTTACACGTGTATTTTGAAATGTTTTTTTACACGTGTAAAAAAAAAAAAAGTAATTGAAGTCAATGGGAGTCTTATTTTTACACATGTATTTTGCCAAAATACATGCGCGTTTACTCTGTGTTAACGGGCCCTCAGACTGCCATAACACCCTTCTCCATGGCTTACCTGCAAATACTCTCATTCCCCTCCAGTCTACCTTAAATGATGCCGATCACTTAATACACCTCTCCCTCCCCGCCCTCCCCGTTCTTCATCTGCTGCTCGGCCGATCCCTTCACTGGTAGTCCGTTGCCCAGCGAATAGAGTTCAAGTTCCTAACGCTGACATAGAAAGCCATCCACAACCTGTCCCCTCCATATATCTCTGACCTCATCTCCCGCTACCTGCCCACACGTAACCTCAGATCCTCCAATGACCTCCTACTCCGCTCTTCTCTCATCCCCTCCTCACACAACCGTCTCCAAGATTTCTCCTGTGCATCCCCCATATTCTGGAACTCCTTACCAAGACACATAAGACTGACCCCCACAATCACAAGCTTCAAGAAGGCCCTGAAGACTCACCTATTCAGGAAGGCCTACAACCTCCAATAACACTATCACCGCACCGCCATCTGTACAGTCTCCCCCTCTCCTTCTGTCTCTGTCCCCCTTCCCCCATAGATTGTAAGCCCTCGCTGGCAGGGCCCTCTACCCCACTGTGCCAGTCGGTCATTGTTAGTATTATCTGTTTGTATTGTTTGTGTACTGTATCTAAACCCTAAAATGTAAAGCACCTTGGAATTAATATAATAATGTAAAGCACCATGGAATTAATATAATAATGTACAGCACCATGGAATTAATATAATAATGTACAGCACCATGGAATTAATATAATAATGTACAGCACCATGGAATTAATGGTGCTATATAAATAAACAATAATAATAATATTACAATTTGTTGAATGGACCTTACAAAGAAACCCCCAAGAGATTTTTGCAGTCTGCACATATCTTTATATCTGGAAAAATGAGATGATGGTCAGTATAAGGATTTTTAATACGACTGTACATCTTGCAAACCTGCCCACATGGTTAAAGACATTTATTTTTTCTAAATTTTTAATTTCCTATTTATTTATTTATTTTTTTGGGGGGAGGGTTATCCATGCTGGGACTTGTTGTCTCTTTTACTATGGGGAGGGTCAGGATGCCTTCCTTGGATTTCCAAACCTCAGACATAAAATGAATTCCATTGTATTAATGTATTATGTGCTAATTCACTGGGATTAAAAATAGAAGCGTTTTTACTGCACAGTCACAACATGATGTAAGGAGGGATTTCAGGGATGGGTGCAGTGTGCCGCTGGTTTTATGACTGTGACACTAGCCTGCTATCTGCAATGCATCATTCTGATAGTGTCTTGGGAGGAATTAACTCCTGGTTATAACATATATAGCATGGAATTCAGAATACAGGGTCAACTTTTTACTAGGTTGCTAATGGTTAAAATTAATCTCGTCTCAGAAGTTGTCGTTTATTTTATTGTACATTTACTGCATGGTATTGCATGTTTTCTTATTTTATGGTCTATTCAGTGCATATTATTTTATTATAAATTAAGTGAACATTTATGTTTTTTCTAGTATATTTATTACATAATTTTTCTTACGGTATTTTATTGTACCGCTTCTGCTATCTTCTATCTATCTATCTATCTATCTATCTAAGTGTGTGTATATATATAATTTTTTTTTTTTTTTTTAATTTATTTTATTTTCTCTCTTTGTACCATCATCTTGTCCCATTTCATTCGCCATCCCTCCTTCACCTGTATAAGATGTTCCCTGAAAACAGTGATCAGACAATCTTAAAGATTCAGGGTTGGGACAAACATTGGCCAGTGGGAGACGACAGCAGTGACTATGGATGAGACTGTGACGTGGCTGCTTTACACCACAAAGGCCGCCTGATGGACATTAGGTGACAGAGGAAGCAGTTTTATGGCTCTCGTGATCTAGGCTGAAAAGGGCAATGGACAATTGAGATAGAAAGAAGATGGTTATATGACTAATGGTTATTTAAGAGCAGAGAAACTGAGGAAGAACTCTGCCATACTTGTCCTTCAGATTCAAGACTCGGCTAATATGTAATGTAACATGGATTAAATAAAATCTCATACGGATGATACAATTTAAAGGGGTTTTCCTATGAATATAGCCATGTTTAAATTTGGAAAATATTTGCAAATATAAGTAATTAAAAATGTTGCAACGCCTTTAAGGACATCATGGCTGGGGTCCTGACAAGTGCCAGACCATAGAAAGTTCCTGCATTCATGGTATTCTCCATTGGTAACCGATCAAAATAACAGATGTCACCTCTAAGGCTGGTCTTACACGACTGTAATGTAAGTCCGCAAATGATCCGCAATTGAGTATTTTCAATTGCAGACCATTTGCGGACACATTATATTCAATGCGGCCTCTTACACTACCGGATATTTTATCTGTGGTGTGGCTGGCCCGCAACCGTGGTCCGCAATTTATAGAACATGCCGTAATGGCCGTGAATCACGGCACTGCACAGACTCGCCCATTGAACTCTATGGGCGAGTGCGGCAGGACACGGACATCTGTGGTGTCTATGTTGCTGATCAGCAACTAGTGTTGCTGATCAGCAACTTGCAGACCGTAAAATCATTACGGCTGTGTAAGACCAGCGATGGGTAGACAAAAACCTTTAAAGATCTGTAAATTTTTTAAATATTTGCAAAATTGTTTAACTTTTCATCGCCTGCAAATTCAAATATGATTGTGTATGTGGGGATGCCGCCTTTAGACCATTATGCCCATTCCTTTAGAAGTGCTTTGAGAATCCTTGTGACATATTGGGGTCTATAATATACTGTAGCAAACTGATGGAACCACTAGTAGCACCAAGATTTTTTTCTAATTTGTTATTTTTATTATGTTGTCTCCTTCCTTATCTTGTTGGCAGAGAATATCGTGAAATGAGTGGAATGGGATGGCCAAAAACTATTGGGTTAATCTGTTGGCCATTAAGAGGAACATGAATTATTTCATTTTATAGCTGGTCATCTCATGTTGGCATATTTTGACCCTAGAGGAAATTTAAGGAAGATCACGTGTGTTCAAGTATAGAGAATATACTCCTTAACCTGATGTTTTTGGTAGTGTATGTATGTATGTATGTGTGTGTGTATGTATGTATGTATGTGTGTATATATATATGTGTGTGTGTGTATATATATATATATATATATATGTGTGTATATATATATATATATATATATATATATATATATATATATATATAAATAATAATAATAATAATAATATTATATTATAAAAAAAAAAAAAAATTTCAAAAGCAATTTTTTACAACTTTGGAAAAGAGATTAAAAATGAGGTTTCTTTACAAAACTGTGACCTTGTCTTAGTGAATGAGGCTGAGTGCAGTACCTATGGATACTATAGGCAATACCTACACTGCCTATGGAGTCCTCATTCTGTAACCCAGGGGTAGGGAACCTTCGGCTCTCCAGCTGCTGTGAAACTACAACTCCCATCATGCTCCATTCACTTCTATGGGAGGTCCAAGAACATCAGAGCAAGTATGCGTGCTGGGAGTTGTAGTTTTGCAGCAGCTGGAGAGCCGTACGTTCCCTACCCCTGCTGTAACCTCTTAAGGGCAACACAACATTGTTCTCTGCGCTACTTATTCTGTATATTTAGTTATATTATTTCTAAATTGACCAATCCCTTTTATAACTAGTCCATTGCAATGTTTTACAGGAATCCTGGAATTTATAAGTATAGCTGTGGGTCTAGTGAGCATTCGAGGTGTCGACAGCGGACTGTACCTAGGAATGAACGAAAAAGGGGAACTGTATGGGTCGGTAAGTTCTTAAAATATTTTTCAGTCATGCATATGGCCATTTGTCACACATGTTCCTTGGGGTGTGTGTATATGTATGTGTATATATATATATATATATATATATATATATATATATATATATATATATATATATATATATTATTGTATGTGTATGTATATATATATATATATATATATATATATATATATAATATTTTTTTAAAAAAATTTTCATTTATTTTTTTAATATTTCCATCACTATTGCGACGAATATTGTAAGAATTAGTTAATGCTAAATCATCATTTAAAATAAAGCACTTGGAGAATTTCACTGTAAGCAAAAAAGACAGAAGTCCTCTAAATGTAAAAGTTCTTGATATGTGATAACTCAAAGTGTTAGGTTTTATAAGTTTTTTTGCAAAAAAATAAAAAAAATAAAAAAACTTTTTTTTTTTTTGCTTGACCTGTGAACATTTTGGGCAGATTGAAAGCAAAATGATGTCTAAATTAAAGGGGGTGGTTGTCACCAGATTGTGCTGTTGGATGAGTTAATGTGTGATAGATGTACAAAAGTCAGATGTGTGCTCAAAAATGTATTGAAACGCACAAGAATACACAGCATTGTAAGGAGACCACCATAAATCAAACCTGTCAGTCCCCCGCTGGTATTCCTCTGCATACAGATCTTCATTCATGTGCCTGATAATGTCCTAAGGGGTGAGACTGCTCAAGGCCTGGTCAGAAAGGGAAGCAGAACTTGCATAATAAAGTAACCTGAGGGCTTTCAAAACAAAGTGTGTAAGGGGGCTCGAACCCGAACAACACAGGGCATTTACGCCATACACATCTGACATAACCTTTCTGCCAGAGGACACCGTGAGAGATCACACAGGCCTGCAGAATAGGATCTGCCAACATAGCACTCTCTACCCATCCTTCTATTCAATAGCCATGAAACCACTATTTATAGTCCAACAAGGCCGTAGATCTCGCCAATTAAACAATGGAACCCTGTCTGATATCATTGGACGACAGACTTGTGTGTTGCGGGTGCATCTCTTCGCAACAGAAAGACCTTCTAATATTCAAGCCGAAGACGTTCATGATCTCGCAGTATTTCAACCATTTTTGGAATTGGCTTCAATGTTATTTTGTATTGAAGTGGGCACAGTGATCGCCTGATCGCCTCCGATCCTGTTTCCTAAGCGCAGCATTATTAGACGTCAAGGTAGCTCCATGGTCATTGGTTTGTAGTATTACATGCCGCACCTTCAGATTGCTTACTGACCATGTTATATAATCCTTTAATGGTTCCACCATGGGGAAATTCGGTGTGTTATAGCAGCATGGATAACACAGGCAAGGCCCACCAGAGCAAGAACCTTGGCTAGCTACTGTTTCCAGTGGTGTTTTGGGTTGTGGACCCTTCCTCTGTGGTCATAATGCGTTAAACCTTCAAAATCAGTTCTTCTTAGAAAAACAGTCTTGTTATTGACCAAATCCTATCGAGGACTGCGGAGATAGACTGTGAGTCTATACGTAAGGTGACATAATGGGGTTGTCTTGGAGTCAAGAATAATGAAGACTTCATAGGATAGCTCATCAGTCTCTGGTCCGTGTAGGTCCAGCACCCACACCAGGCAGCACAATGGTTAGGATTGCCTTGCAAAGCTGGGGTCCTGGGTTCGAATCCCACCAAGGGCAACATGTGCAGGCAGTTTGTATGGTCTCCCCATGTTTGCGTGGGTTTCTTATAATAAAGATACTTCCTTCCTGTACAACAAATGACCCTAGAGGGTGTTCGGGGTGAGCGTCTTTACCGCCATTAACTCCCTGCACTTTGAATCCCTAACACTGAACCCCGCCTACATGGTATATCACTGGAAGTGCAATGGACAGAGCCATATACTGTAGCATTGGTGCTGGGGTAATGCAGGCAGACCAGCTGGTCCATATGGAGTATCTGAACCAATCAGGTACTGGTGACCTATCCATTATGCCTGGATCTCGGACAATCCCTTTAAAGATTTCTCATATTTCAAGTATATTTGTCAAAGGATTTATCTGCGATCCCCTACACAAATCTATTTCACACATGGGTACAATCCAACAATGGGTGTAAAATTATGGGGAACTATGGTCTGCCATTTAGGGGACCCATCCATTGCACGGGGCAGAGAGTGGTTACAAAGAGCATCTTGGTGTAGAAGATCTAACTTGTCCACCATTACATGGACCGTATAATTTAGGAGGGCGCTGTGTAATGCGTCACTTTCCCTGCGGTGTCATTGACTTGTTGACAGATGACATTTGACCTGTGGGGGGTCCCATCTAACATTTTAGCACGGCCATCTTAAACCTGATAATGAAGCAAGTTTCTACACCTCAGTCTATGGTAGGCTATAAATGTGTGAATGGTAAGTGTGAACTTACACTAGAGAAGAGTAGCTTTCACACAACTACTGTATGTTAGTACTTGACAGATGACTGAGATTCTGCCATGCATTATGCCTTGTGTGAACATGGCTTTGTCCAACAATGAGCAATACAGAGGTGTCGGCTACTACAAAGTGCAGGTAGCACACTTGTGTGGAAGGTAATGATGAGGAAATGATTGCAATGCTCAAACCCATTTCCTGTATTTTACACATGTTGGATAGGAGGGGTACATTTTTGTGTAGGTTGGAATTTTAATGGTGTGCAATCAGGAATTTTTTTTTTTACAAAGCATAATGTTGGTTAACCTTGCTGCTTTCCAACATGGAACTCATGTGTTTAAATCCAGCCAATGCATTTTCTCCATGTTCTTGACATGGGTTTCCACTATGGCCACCTATGTAACGCAGAGACTCACGAGATCCTCTAGAGCACCAACCACTCAAATCAAATCAAACAGGCTTTATTGGCATGTCCGAATGGATATTTGGCATTGCCAAAGCTAGTAAAGTGGTCGTGGTGGGGAGTTGGAGTCGAGGGGGAGAGTATGGGGGGGTGGTTGGAGTCTATGCCGTCATTCTAGGGACATGAATGTGTGACCACTGGTCAGCAATTCTAATGGGCCATGTGAAGGCTGTTGTCAGGTGTCCCTCGCTTATAAAGGTCCTATAATGTCTATAAACAACTTATAGGGCATATTGATAGGGGTTTCCTTTAGAACGTAACCTCACTAGACAATCCTCATGGGGTTCTTTGCCTTCCCCTGGATCAACATTGTAGGGTTATAGGTTGGACTTGATGGACTGATGTCTTCATCCAACCTAATCTACTATGTAACTACTGTATATGTGTATATATATATATATATATATACACTCACCGGCCACTTTATTAGGTACACCATGCTAGTAACGGGTTGTACCCTCTTTTGCCTTCAGAACTGCCTCAATTCTTCGTGGCATAGATTCAACAAGGTGCTGGAAGCATTCCTCAGAGATTTTGCTCCATATTGACATGATGGCATCACACAGTTGCCGCAGATTTGTCGGCTGCACATCCATGATGCGAATCTCCCGTTCCACCACATGCCAAAGATGCTCTATTGGATTGAGATCTGGTGACTGTGGAGGCCATTGGAGTACAGTGAACTCATTGTCATGTTCAAGAAACCAGTCTGAGATGATTCCAGCTTTATGACATGGCGCATTATCCTGCTGAAAGTAGCCATCAGATGTTGGGTACATTGTGGTCATAAAGGGATGGACATGGTCAGCAACAATACTCAGGTAGGCTTTGGCGGTGCAACGATGCTCAATTGGTACCAAGGGGCCCAAAGAGTGCCAAGAAAATATTCCCCACACCATGACACCACCACCACCAGCCTGAACCATTGATACAAGGCAGGATGGATCCATGCTTTCATGTTGTTGACGCCAAATTCTGACCCTACCATCCGAATGTCGCAGCAGAAATCGAGACTCATCAGACCAGGCAACGTTTTTCCAATCTTCAATTGTCCAATTTCGATGAGCTTGTGCAAATTGTAGCCTCAGTTTCCTGTTCTTAGCTGAAAGGAGTGGCACCCGGTGTGGTCTTCTGCTGCTGTAGCCCATCTGCCTCAAAGTTCGACGTACTGTGCGTTCAGAGATGCTCTTCTGGCTACCTTGGTTGTAACGGGTGGCTATTTGAGTCACTGTTGCCTTTCTATCAGCTCGAACCAGTCTGGCCATTCTCCTCTGACCTCTGGCATCAACAACGCATTTCCGCCCACAGAACTGCCGCTCACTGGATGTTTTTTCTTTTTTGGACCATTCTCTGTAAACCCTAGAGATGGTTGTGCGTGAAAATCCCAGTAGATCAGCAGTTTCTGAAATACTCAGACCAGCCCTTCTGGCACCAACAACCATGCCACGTTCAAAGGCACTCAAATCACCTTTCTTCCCCATACTGATGCTCGGTTTGAACTGCAGGAGATTGTCTTGACCATGTCTACATGCCTAAATGCACTGAGTTGCCGCCATGTGATTGGCTGATTAGAAATTAAGTGTTAATGAGCAGTTGGACAGGTGTACCTAATAAAGTGGCCGGTGAGTGTGTGTATATATATATATATATATATATATATATATATATATATATATATATAACAAGTGCAGCCCAAAAAATGATGGTTCTACATGGGTTAGCCAGGTTTAGGTATCATAACTGCTAGTATGTTCTATGGGACTCCCTACTTATCATAGCAAATGGGGTCTAAAGGAATATATGTTTGTGGCTGATACATTGTGAAGCTATATGGGCATTTTTAGTACCTCCAAGTATCTCAGTAGTCTTAAAGAGGACCTGTCACCGGGACTGAAATGCCCAATGACCTGTCATCTGATCATCCATTTGTTACCCTTAACATTTTGGGGGTTTGTTTGTCAAAATATATTCAGCCTTTCCAAAGATATAAGCCCTTTGAGTGCTGATACAAGTTACGGTCTACTAGCCAAGTGGGCAGTACATTCAGCACACAAAGATCCCGCCCCAGAGAAACCAGTGTTACCACCCACTTGGCTAATACAGTACATTATCCAAGTGGGTGGTAATACTGTAATGGCTGAACGGATTTGGATAGACAAAACTTAAAGATGTTCGGTGACATCACCGATCAGATGATTTGTCATATGATGTTATTCCAGACCTGGTGACAAGTTCTCTTTAGGTAATAAGACTCTGGCAGATTGTGGGCAGACCATATATATTTGTGGGATAGGTAGTAGTTTTTGGGAAATCTTTCACCATATAAGTAGCTAGAATCTCCTGAACCTTGGACCAAATTTCTTAGTGTAAGAGTTTTTGGACTTTTTTTTATTTTTTTTTCACTTTAATTTTTTTTAAGTATAAGTGTAGGGAAAAGGTTAATGAACTTCTTTATCTGATAGTTGTGAATGCAGTGAACCTAATATTGAGGCTATACCATATACCAAAGTACTATATTTTCTAAAATCTAATAAGATGCAAATTGTTAGAGCCATAAAGTTGGCAAAAACATAGAAATACGACAACAATGGGTATACTGGTAAATCATTTGACATTAGGGATCTGTCAATATTTCGAGTCTAGGAAGAGGCCTAGTAATTTCAAGCATCTCCTCAATGTTCCAAATTCTAAACAATGACTATATTGTGACCCGGGATACAAAATTAAACGTTCCATTGTGTTAGCCGGCACAGATCTACTTGTTGCAAAATGCAAAAAAGTATATAAATACATTTTTCGTTTCCCACCCATGTGTTTATAACTTCAGATTGCCAACAACCACAGAATCCACAAAACACATTGTTCGAATAAAGGGCTTGCAAACTAAAATGTACCTCGCAGTGCATGTAACTGTATTTTACGCCTCCTGGTTCTGGTTTGTGGAGTGGTTTTCTGTATTTAGCTGCAGATGACTCTCCTATAAACTCTTAATGTACAATTTCACCTTTGTTGAACCTATTCTATTATATGGGGAAACCACATAACTAGCACCCACCCACGACTCAGATTTTTGGATGCCGTTTCCCTAGTGTCCCTTATGATATCCCGCTGAGTCTCCAATTGTTTTGAGGCATGCCTGCTATCATTAGATTTTTGGTGCCGTCTCAGCCAAGACATTATTAGAGCTGTAGAACTAGTTCAGGGTGGAAAAGGATTAGTCATTACGCTCAGACAGTAATGGGGGATAGGGAAAAATAAGTGATGGAGATTAGAGATGAGCGAGTAGGTATTCGATCGAATACTATGGTATTCAAATACTCGTACTCGATCGAGTACCACTCGCTATTCGAATGGAAAAGTTTGATGCAGAACCAGCGTTGATTGGCCGAATGCTATACAGTCAGCCAATCAACACTGGTTCGTCTCCTACCTTTAGAAGTCTTCTCTGTGCAGCTTCCCCGCGACGTCTTCCGGCTCTGAATTCACTCTGCCAGGCATCGGGCCTGTGCAGAGCCAACTGCACATGCCCGCGCTACAAGAAAATGGCCGCTTTGACTGTAAGCGGGGACGCTGCACGGAGAAGACTTCTCGGAGGATACAGCCCAACCCTCGCTCGTGGACTGGGTAAGTGTAATTTGATCAAACGTTGCCTACCCCTGAAATGAGCATTTTCCCCCCATAGACTATAATAGGATTCGATATTCGATTCGAGTAGTCGAATATTGAGCGGCTACTCGAAACGAATATCGAATATCGAACGTTTTACTGTTCGCTCATCTCTAGTGGAGATCTGTGTACAGCGCTGTGGGATATGCTCCATTGTACTGCTTTGGTTAACAGAGGTCCAGTCACGACAGTGTCTTCAAAGTCTTTATATATACACACTCTGTCTCCTATTGTACCATCATTTTTCCCCATCCAGTCATGTTGCACCACTCATTTCGGAATATCGTAGCTAATTTTTTCCCCACACTCCAAAAGCGAGCCATATAAAACATCGACCCTAGAATCTGTAATGGATGAACTTAATGGAGGAAGGGGGTAAATTTTTTTTTTTTTTTTTTTATATCGTCGTGAAATATATTGGTAGATGTCTCCTCGCTTTACCTTCCTCTTGGCTTTAGATCTTTCCGAGATGAATGGAATAAGAGAATCAATTTTTTTTGGAAAACACTTTGTTGCTCTGTCGTCTATGGTCACACAATTTTATCCCATAGCTGGTCATGTTGTACAACTTTTCAGGATATCCTATCTAGTATCCAGTCTACCTGATGGATTTGCAGGGATGACGAATTTCTCATAATCTAGTATCTATGGTCCCATACAGTAGACATTCCGGGGTATGACTGTGGGGGATGCTTAGGTAGCAGTAGTGTCCTGGTGGAGGGGCCCTATTCCGCATTAGAAGATCCCAGTATTTCGAATGACACCTAGTGAATGGAGGCCTCATTATAGTTTTTGCACTAGGGCTCATTAAAGTAACATCTTTGGGAACAATTCCAGTTATATTATTTGAGTGAATCTTATGTTGTGCGCAAATACATGAAGACTGCACTTATAGGATTCGGCCTATTAACCAGTCCTGTAGAATAAACCTTTACTGTTTATATAACAGAATATTTAGATTTCTTCTGTGGTTTACAAAGTGGGGACAGGGGGGGTGGGGCGGGGGCGAGCTCTTTGTTTGTCTTCCGAGCTCTGTACATGTCATTCCCAGTTAAGAGATTCCTCTGGTCATATTAAATAATGCATTTTACCATCCATGCAGATAAATAATTAAAAGTCTGAAATAGGCCTCCGATCAGTACATATTATAACAGCCTTCGGAGCGCCAATCCTGAAGCATCCCATACAGCGCGTACGGCCTCCCGAAACGTAAATATGGCATGTTCTAGATGAAATGATCATTTTATCCATGATTAATTTATTATTGGTGGCCATTTTCTGCCAAAGTAGGAGGTCAGACAGAAAGTACATAGAAAATATAAGTTGTCCCCGAGACAAATCTTCGAGGCACAGCAAATATATCTGTAATTTTTAATAAGATTTTCAATCATTCTATTACTATGGCCCCAACTTAGCATAAAACATAACCTAATATGTATAAACAGTAGTAGTAAAATAGTAATGTTATCAGAAGTGCCATAAAAAGTGCAATAGCGATATTCTAGGCAGAAAATAAAAATAATTTGCCATATAGACCTCTATTATCTTGCAGATAAGCTTCAGGGCTACGGCTAGCCGTATGACTTGGATAACTGTGGGCCAAACATGGTTTTGTCTGACTGTTATTCCTCCCAGTTTTCGTGGTTTGGATGAGCATCTCATGTATTCTCAATACAGATAGAGGGAACAAGCCTTACCTGCCAAAATCTGCTGGCATTTGTCCCAAAGAGACACCAAAGGGGTGGCCATTCCTCCTTTCCAGGAGGCCATAGTCATTTGGGAAAGGTTGCGATGCCCCTTTTTATAATGTGGACATGAAAATGTACTGGCCATGCCCCCTTTATGATATGACATACATCACATGGAGAATAATAGAAAGCTATCGAGGCTTGGGAAATTTGCCAACTATTCTTGGTGTTCTGGAGGTCTCCCCTTAATTCATTAGGCTCCAGGACATTCTGGTAGAGTTGGCAAGTATCCAATCCAGAAGCCCAATCTCTTTCCCTCACCTCTACTGTTAGAGGAAAGTTGGGGAAACTCCTATACACATTAGTTGGTCAACCAATTCTGCCAAAATTGGCCATGTCCCAGATTTTGTCTTCGATATTGTAGTCAGCTGATTTTTTTTTCTAAAATACCCCGGAGAATTATAAGGTACATCTCACAAGCACGAAACACCAAGAGGTAACACCACTCAAACCAAATAACAAAAGTCTTTTGTGAAAAATTCATATGTATAGAGTATGAGCTCAATGAAGATGCACGGACAACCAGATGGCAACTGGGAAACCACCATCCAAAGAATACGTAAAAATCCAGCATCCAATATAAAATTGAACTTTTAATTCCTCATATAAAAATCAATAAAAAATTTCATTGACAAGAATCCATGAAATGAAATTTAAGAGATCAGCTTACTCATTGTAGGGTGTCCATTCCGAGCCCCTTACTCATAGCTCATATCCATACTCTTATCCATTCTCTTATCCATTCTCTTATCCATACTCTTATCCATTCTCTTATCCATTCTCTTATCCATTCTCTTATCCATTCTCTTATCCATACTCTTATCCATACTCTTATCCATTCTCTTATCCATACTCTTATCCATACTCTTATCCATTCTCTTATCCATTCTCTTATCCATACTCTTATCCATACTCTTATCCATTCTCTTATCCATTCTCTTATCCATTCTCTTATCCATTCTCTTATCCATTCTCTTATCCATTCTCTTATCCATACTCTTATCCATACTCTTATCCATACTCTTATCCATTCTCTTATCCATTCTCTTATCCATTCTCTTATCCATTCTCTTATCCATTCTCTTATCCATTCTCTTATCCATTCTCTTATCCATTCTCTTATCCATTCTCTTATCCATTCTCTTATCCATTCTCTTCCCCATACTCATAGTAAGGAGCTCAGAATGGACACCCTGAAACGCGTCAGCTGATCTCTTATATTTCATTTCATGGCTCCATCTCACAAGCAACTTAGGATGGAGTATGTGCTGTTCTTTTTGCATCTTACGCAGTCCTGTTCAATATTTATTGACTGTAGACACAGCCGCATGAATTGCAAGAATTAAACCTTCTGCTGAAGTGGTATATTTCCATGCAGTCGGTTAAATCTGCAAGGGGACACATTCTGTAAGGACAAAACCAGTAAGCAATTCCCATGGTTAGTGATATAGTGATTTTTGTGATTGTGGCTCCATGTTGGTGTTGGTTACAAGAAGATTGAACATTCTTTTCTTTCCTTCTTTATCATTGCATAGAAGAAAATCATTTATATAATGTAAAATATGGTTGTCTTGTGTGTGTAGCTATATATAAGTATGTCATTCCTTTCAAATGAAATGAAAATTTACACAATTTTACAAAAAATTTCCTCAGTACTAAACAATTACGCTATGTTCGCACCTGGGTTGGGATTTCTGTTATACAAGTCCTCCTGGGGACCCGATAAACAGAAACCCAATCCACTTAAAAAGCGGTTACCTAAGTACCCCATAGACTATAATGGGTTCCTCCAGGTTTCTGGAGAGAAAAGTCCTGCTTGCAAGTGGATTGGGGGACACAATCCCCAAATGGTCACCCAACATAGGTGTGACCATAGCCTTCTATAAAATGTTGATTCATGCAGACTGACTATTTGCACCCAACCTAGCCAAGTACAAAAGATAGTTGGGGTGATAAACATTATTGGCTGGGGTACTACTTTAAGCAAGTCTTGGAAATCTGGGATGAAACGAGTTCCAAGAAGAATTGTTGGAAGATCTTGTGTGATAATTTTTTCCATATTGTTTGGAGCATTTCTTAATACCAATCAGTTCTCATGTCACACTGTACTAGATGTCATCAGATTTTATTATGGTTGTTGTAATGATCTAATAGATTTTGCAGAACATTTTGTACAAACCTAAAGATTGAAGTTCTGTTCTTGTTTATTTCTTACAGGAGAAGTTGACCCAAGAGTGTGTATTTCGAGAACAATTCGAAGAAAACTGGTACAACACGTATTCATCTAACCTCTATAAACACGTGGACACTGGACGTCGATACTATGTAGCATTGAATAAAGATGGGACTCCTAGAGAAGGGAATAGGACTAAACGGCATCAGAAATTTACACATTTTTTACCGAGGCCTGTGGACCCCGAAAAGGTTCCCGAACTTTATAAAGATATACTAAGCCAAAGTTGACAAAGACGTTTATTTCACTCGAGCCCTTAAAAAAAGTAACCACTATATTAAATCAAAAGGTTTCACCGATTGGGTTCTTATTGGTTAGCTGGGTCATCACATCAGCTGCACTGTTGCCAAACTTTGTCGCATGCATAATATATGATGGAGGCTTGGATGGAACATGCTAATTCTGTTCTGCACTTAAAGGATTGTCCTCCTGGAGGAAAGGCTGTGCCCATGAGTGCTTGATCTATTACAAGGCAAAGAGCTATATAAAAGCAAAGCAAGAAGGAATGAGGCCTGATGCATGCTGGGAAAATAGACATGCTTTTAAATTTTTGATCACCCCTTAATTCATCATATATCAGCATAGCTGCCATACTCCGGTTCATCAAGATTTTTGGCTGAAGGCCTGCTCAAGTCGTACGCTCATTTACAAAGGCATGGATGGGTGCAGTCTTACTTTAATAAGTGACTTTTCAGTTTAATTGTTCGTTGGGGTGCCATCCCAACGAGCATGAATCAAAGACCTCTTAGAAAAGAAAAAAAAATGGAAGAAAAAAAAAGAAACAAAAAATTTAAAAAAAAAATACTATACAAAAACAAACTTAAATTTATTTATAGAAATTCCAAAGGCAACATTATATTTATTTTATATATTTATTTATTATATAGAGTTTATTTTTAATGAAATATGTACAGGCCAGATAGGCATTTTCGAAGCTTTAGGCTCTGTAAGCATTATCTGTTAAAGGCCATTATGAACCTGTGGTAAATTCATGCAAGTTTATTATTAAGGCGCATGGATTAAAATGGGAAAAAAAACAATAATGACCCTCTAGGTGACAATCTACTTTGTGCCCATTACTCTGTACAACCACCTTATGCAACATCACACAGAATTATTCAGTGACTGTAAATCAGTTGGTCCTTTGGCTCCATAAACTGCTTGCCAATGCCCGAGAACAGCTGGTATTCTAGGAGAATGTGATGGCCAGTCATTTATTTCCCTTGCAGCAGTCACTACAGAGAAAATGTGGTCTTACATGTTGCTCATTCATATGAATTGCCAGGGAAAATGTGGTTGTACATGTTGAGCATTCATATGAATGGCCAGGGAAAATGTGGTCGTACATGTTTGCCATTCATATTAATGGCCAAGGAAAATGTGTTTGTACATGTTGAGCATTCATATGAATGAACAGAGAAAATGTGGCCTTACATGTTGGCCATTCATATGAATGGCCAAGGAAAATGTGGTCGTACACGTTGACCATTCATCTAAATGGCCAGGGAAAATGTGGTCATACATGTTGGCAAGGAAAATGTGTTTGTACATGTTGACCATTCATCTGAATGGCCAGGGAAAATTTGGTAGAACACGTTGGCTATTCATATGAATGGCCAGGGAAAATGTGGTCATACATTTTGGCAAGGAGAATGTGTACGTACATGTTGGCCCTTCATATGAATGGCCAGGGAAAATGTGGTTGTACATGTTGGCCATTCATATGAATGGCCAGGGAAAATCTGGTCTTACATGTTGGCCATTCATATGAATGGCCATCCACGTAATGCATGGACTCGCTGGGTCTACCAGAGCAAGAGCCACTCTGGCACAAAGTCTCCTCTATTCATGTCCATATGCTCTAATAGGGTACATGGGCAGGGGCTATCATGGTGACACAACTCCTTTTAAATAGACGTATAAGGCCGGTGGTCTACTGATTCAGTCCTGGAATAATTCTGTATGGTCTCCTTGTTCATTTTTTTATGTACATCATAGACAAACTGTGAGTCGTACGAATTCTGTGCAAACCCAAGTCTGCACTTTTTCTTTGTTTTTGGGTTCTGAACTCCATCTTTAATTTTTGAGACTGGAATTATTTATTTTATTTTTTTGTTTTTGTTTCCAGCATCGAATAGCCTTTGCTGAGAGCTTTACATGTCAACCTTCTCATATACACTTTCACCACTGTTAAAGTCTAACCCAAAAACCATACAAGGCTTCCAATTTTTATGCTGTAACCTTTAAGGATTTGTCCTTTCCAATTGTTCTACCATCTTCAAACTTCTCTGCTGCTGAAAGGCACCTAAGGTTTACTATATATGCATATATATATATATATAATCTACCTGTTTATTACATATTATGAAGCAGATGGTAAATTTTATTTTTTTTTCTATTTTTTTTTTTCTTTTTTTTTTTAGAAAATGTCCAGGAGCACAATATAATCTCATGTTTTGTCATAGTTAAAGGCTCTGTGCAGTAAAATAAAATGTAGGTGCCTTTTATTATCACATGGCTATGTAATGGCTACTGGGACTAATGGATGTAATACAGCAGCTGCAGATAGTCCCATATGTTCGCTAAAGCTTAAATAACATGTGGTGGTTCTAAAAATGCAAGACCCAGGTCAACGGGACGACTCTTGTACGTAAACATGTTTATATGTGCACACAGTATCTTCTACCTGACATTGCAGCCTTCCTAGGGGTCAGTGTAACATCTGTCTATTGAATTTGCTTTCAGCGTGAACTGTCATAAAACATTAGCACCCTCAATTTTAAACAAAAAATTTTTTTTTTCAAATAACTTGCAAAATTGAACCTAATAAATCTTTACGAATAACGACAAGGGGAAAAGTATTATACTTTTTATTTATTTCCTTTTTTTTTTTTTTTTTTTTTTTTTTTTTTTTATTACTTTTTTTGGTTTTGTGCTTCAAAAAAAAAATTGTCTGCACATCACAAATTCTGGATCCTTCATAGGCAAGTTTGAAATGTGTGGTACGTTTTGAAAAGAAAAAAAAATATTGTAATATTTTTTAAGCAATAAGCATAGAAATAAATATTTATTTAAAAGTGTTCTGAAATGTGTAATTGGACACAAAGGTATATTCTCTGTTCTTGCCCATTTGGGACCTGTTACAGAAGCGTTGCACAAAGTACTTACAGCTTATGAAATAAATTGGTCGCCATTTTACAGGTCAGGCCTATGGTACATCTTGTTGGAAAGATCTGGTTTGTCATATATCACTAAAGGAGGGTCGGGTTAGGAAGTGAGTTTGGGTGTTTTCTACCACTTTTTGTGGGACGGGATCTTATCCTCCTTTTTGATGACAAGGAACAGAGCAAGGGGCAACACGGTGGCTCAGTGGTTAGCACTGCAACCTTGCAGCGCTGGGGTCCTGGGTCCAAATCCCAACAGGAATAATATCTGCAAGGAGTTTCTATGTTCTCCCCGTCTTAGGGAAAAAAATGTACATTGTGATCCCTACTTGGGGCTCAGAATCTACATTAAAAAAAAAAGGCACAAAGCAGATCCATGTATGTGATATTCAAGGGTCAAATAAAAAAAATATCTACTAATGGATGAGTAAGTGTAAGTGGTCGGGACTACATCATATCATCTGACCACATTGGGTCAACCAAATTTGGTAAATTTTCTATGAGAATTGTAAAATTACTTTAAGCAGAAAAGTCCATCTTCTTAGCCGTAACATTTGAGCAAATGAAGATATAATATTACACAAAAGAATTTTTGTTAACACCTCCGTCATAGAAGCCTCCGTTACAGATTCTTTTTAGGCTGAAGCCCCACGTTGTGGAAATGCAGCTGTTTTTGTTACAGTTTTTTGAGCCAAAGCCAAGAATGACTACAAAAGGAATGGGAAATCCATAAGAAGCTCTTATACTTCTGCCTTCTGCTCAATCCGCTCTTGGTTTTGGCTCAAAAAAAAAAAAAAAAGCAACAACAACACAAAAAAAACTTAGTTTCTGCAACATGGAGCCTCAGCCTTATATGGGGAAAAATAGCTCTGAAGGCAACTTCATTTTTTCTTATCAAAATAAAGACACTGCAGAAGACTATCAGATCCACTATCGTTCAGTTGGGTCCATCGGGTGTCCATGGTGTTTGTACGATGGATTTGATAGATATATATATTTGACACTGGATGGTCCATTCTCCTGAAAATCATTTCCTAATGACACATATTGTAGACCAATTATTGATGACCTATAGTGGCGTAACATAGGAATGGCGGGGCCCCGTGGCGAACCTTTGACATGGCCCCCCCCACCCCCCGGCTGACATCGAAAACCCCGACCAACACAGAAAACCCCGCACGACCCCACCCCCCGCATTCCTACGCACACTATTACGCTCCATAGTGGCCCCTGCACACATTATTATACCCCATAGTGGCCCCTGCACACATTATTATACCCCATAGTGGCCCCTGCACACAGTATTATACCCCATAGTGGCCCCTGCACACAGAGTTATACCCCATAGTGGCCCCTGCACACAGTATTATCCCCCATAGTGGCCCCAGTACACAGTATTATACCCCATAGTGGCCCCTGCACACAGTATTATACCCCATAGTGGCCCCTGTACACAGTATTATACCCCATAGTGGCCCCAGTACACAGTATTATACCCCATAGTGGCCCCTGCACACAGTATTATCCCCCATTGTGGCCCCTTCACCCACTATTATGCCCCGTTGTGGACACCCATTAACAATTATTATACTCTGGGGTCTTTTCAGACCCCAGAGTATATTAATCAGAGACCCAGGGGAAGAACAACATAAAAAAAAAAACACTGTAACTTACCTGTCTCCCGACTCCCCGCTGGCGGCCATCTTCAATGACGTCAGGGACGTCATGTGACCGGGAGCCTGTGTCGCGACGCATAAGAACGCAGGCCCCGATCATGTGACGTCTGAGAGAGCCTGGAGAAGTAAGTAACACAGTTTTTTATGTTCAGTTACTGCTCCTGCACTTCCGATCATTATACTCGGGGGTCCGAAAAGACCCCTGAGTATAATAGTGCTTGTGGGGCCCGCAGTGTCACTTACCGATCCCGGCCCCTGCCAGGATCGGTAAGTATATAGGGCCCGTTAGCGGCTGGAGTAACGCCAGCCGGTAACGGCCTATTAAAAAAAACGCAGCGGTAGCGGCTGCCACCGGGCCCCCAATGTCCCGGGCCCTGTGGCAGCTGCTACTGCTGCTACCACGGTAGTTACGCCACTGATGACCTATATTTGATGTCAAACACAGTAAATACTATATGTCAGACACGTATGCACACCAATTATATGCATAATATGGACCAAAAGATATTTTGTAATCTGATAGCCACTAGCCAGTCCTTAAAGCAATAAATAATAAACGATAGGGCAGCCTCATTCATATTTGTTAAAAGGAACAATCTTACCGCCTGATGGGGTATGTTGGAAATAAGTTGATATCACAAGAGAAGCGCCATTGTAGGTGTATCAGAAACTCTCCAAATACTTTATCCTGAACTCCAAAATATTTCCTGCCCTAACAAGGACAGTCCCAAGCTAGTCACTGCATAATACCCTAGCCCGAAGCGTAGTTTGATCCGTCGGCAACTGGGACTCTTCTGGGAACTACTAGATGGTACAGTAATTAAATAACTGAAATCAAAGCCCTATGTGCCATAGCCTCATGCCACTAAGCTGTCCGCCAATTATGTCATCGAACAGTTGATTGGACAAACCTGCTTAATATACTGTTACTCTGTTTCCCCAAAAATAAGACACACCCCCCCCCCTTCACTTCCTGGACCACCTACAACCGTCAGTCACTAAGGAAGCGCCCGCATGACTGCTGATTGTCCCCCGCTCCAGCCTCTGCATAAGACATCCCCCGAAAATAAGACAGGTCATATATATCGGAAGATAATTTAATATAAGACACTGTCTTATATTCGGGGAAACAGGGTAGACTTCACCTCCCCCTCATCCAGGTAACTGCCATTCAAATTTCATGGACATCCAGCGCCGTGCCAATGACATCATGGCGTATGACATATGAGGGTATGGCCTGTAGAAGGAAAGAGAGAGGACCATGTATACCCAAAAGACGAATACAAATTATTAAAGGAGGAAAACTTGGAATCTTAAAAAAATGCAAGTCTTTTACTAGTCATTGACAGTGCTACATATAGTAGAAGAAAGTTTTAAGTGACCTCTCGAACATTACAAAAAAATTCCCATCAGTGTTGGGGTGACTTTGTTGCCATGAGTAGTATGCACGAAGGCTAAATGAATTGGACTCTGGCTACTCCGTAAAAGCTTTAGGCCACTGTTTTATTTATTTTTTAATTTAATAATAGATTAAATATTAAAGGCCAGAAAAGTAAAATAAAAACAAATCAGTCAAACAAACAGTTAAAACTAGCGACACTTTACGATGACGTCCTAACTTCATATTTTTCTGTCTCGCATTGCAATCCAAAAATAGATATTTTATATGAGTGACAGGAGACAGAGAACTGCCACAAATCTTGAGATCCTGAAGGTTGACGATTTTTTTTAAAATGTATTTATTTTTTAATTTGTGGTAAATCATACACATTTGCTTTTATAGCAGCAACATATTCCACATCACACATCACTAAAGGGATACTCTAAACCTAAAATGCGTCCATCTTAGACTCTTAGGGCCCGTGCACACGAAGTTAATGCAAGTTTACACGTGTAAAAAAAAAAAGTGTCAAAATACGCGTTGCGTTTTTTGGCGCGTATTTTAACGCGTTTTTTACATGTGTAAGGGTGAATTCACACTGAGTAAACGCTAGCTTATTCTGAACGTAAAACACGTTCAGAATAAGCGGCGTCTAAAGCAGCTCCATTCATTTCTATGGGAGCGGGGATACGAGCGCTCCCCATAGAAATGAATGGGCTGCTTCTTTCACTCCGTGCAGTCCCATTGAAGTGAATGGGGAGTGCCGGCGTGTACGCTCCGGCATGAGCAGAGCTTGCCGTATACGCCGGCACTCCCCATTCACTTCAATGGGACTGCACGGAGTGAAAGAAGCAGCCCATTCATTTCTATGGGGAGCGCTCGTATCCCCGCTCCCATAGAAATGAATGGAGCTGCTTTAGACGCCGCTTATTCTGCACGTGTTTTACGTTCAGAATAAGCTAGCGTTTAGTCAGTGTGAATGCACCCAAAAAGTAAAAAATTTCATTGAAGTCGATGGGAGTGTTATTTTTACGTGTGTATTCTATACACGTGTATTATGCTAAAATGCGCTCGTTTTAACTCCGTGTGCACGGGCCCTTAGACTTAGAATCTTAGAAGGAGCTGCGCAGATTGATATATAGTTTTGTGTAAAAAGATTTCATATATTTTAAAAAGAGGACCTTTCACCACCACCGCCAATTCTAAGCACCTGTTAATAGAGGTTGTTCCACTCCAGCACAGTTGGAATTTTCTCTCTAGCCTCCACCATTCCTGAGCTACAAGTGCAGTTCGTTTTGACACTATTTCATCTCTATAACGTCAGAAGGTGTGGTATCAGGCTGGGGGTGTGACTCAGAGCTCCACTCAGAGGCAGCAGGGTCAGAGCTCAGAGTCACACCCCTTATCCACTCCTGCCTGAGCACATCCACCTGACAGTACAGAGACTAAATAGTATATCAGGGACCAAAACTAATAGCATTGATTGCTGGGGAATGGTGGGGGCTAGAGAAAAAATACTGACTGTGCCAGAATCAGTGGAACAGCTGGACTTGTTGGGGGTGGTGAAAGGTTTTCTTTAAACTTCTCTTCATTCTGGACTTTAGAGCATAGTGGGTGGTCCTACTTGATGAATTACAGCTATGTCTGTGCAGCTACTCATTTGGCCTATTAAGTCCGAGACACCGCCACCTAGACTCCTAACTTCAGAATAATCAGATGTTTTAATTAATGACAATTTATACTAACCCATTTCTCCAAAAAATCCTATGGATCAATCTGCTTAGCATTGTGATGCCATTTGATGCCAGAAGATTGTACAGCAGTTTCATGGTGATGGGTTCCCATAACATCAGTCACTGTCTTTACTGGGGCTCACAATTTTTAATATTCCTGTTTCACACAAGGGGTATTTTCATATAAAGCAAACTAAAATGGGAAAAAATTAGGCAGAGGGTTCAGGGTGGATAAAATAATAATAATAATAATAATAATAATAATAATAATAATAATAATTAATAATATAATGATAAAGCAATACTGATCTCGCCAATCCCACACTCATATTCTGACATTTACCTGTTTCCCGTTGATATTTACTTCCTCGTCTCATCTTGAAATAAAGGGACATTCTGGCCAGCCAGTCACTGACTGATACCAGTAGCTAACTGAACAACCACTTTCTCTGTATCAAGCCTAGACCAGGAAGCAGAGACCAGCAGGGACTACTAAGCATGGCAATAGGAGCAGCAGGACAAATCCCATTTACATTCCACTGTTTAACTCAGGGATAGGGAACCTTCGGCTCTCCAGCTGCTGTGAAACTACAACTCCCAGCATGCTCCATTCACTTCCATGGGCGTTCCAAGAACAGCAGAGCAAGTATGCATGCTGGGAGTTGTAGTTTTACAACAGCTGGAGAGCCGAAGGTTCCCTACCCCAGGTTTAACTGGTTTCTGCTGGTCTGTGCTACCCGGTTCCATCTTGATCAGTGTCCGAAATTTGCAACAGATGTCCTCTGCGATCTTCAGAGCAAGTATGTCCTGTTTGTTGAGATGGTACCAGAAAGTAGAGACCAGTGGGGACCACGAAGCATTGTAATCACTGAGGTATCACTTTGATTTATTTTTATCCTACTCTTTTGCCAACATTTTTCCCACTGGACAATCCATTTAACCTATCAGTACATTTTTGTGGCGTGTGGGAAGAAACTGATGAAAGCCAAAGACCATAAAAACTCCATATAGATGTTAGTAAATGCATTTTTAGGAATGGCTCCCAGTAACTTCTATTACAAACTGATTTTCGAGCCAATAGAAAAGGAACTGAAGAGCGTAGGAAACTTTTACTATCTGTTGACTGTCTTACTGTATTGTTTTACCATCGTAATAATCTTTCTCCGCACAAGTAGACTTCATGTACCAAGAACCTTTGCCCAATTTGCAACCACCAAGTTTCTATTGACCAGTTGACCAGAACTGGTGGCCCCTATAGCCCAATATATCTGTTTAAGAAGCTGTTTCCTATTGAATTGCCTTTTAATGGACCTCTGAGATCATGACCGGTAGAGGTGACAGGTGCTCTTTCTATAAGCCTCATTGTGCGGACTTGAGGAACATGGACTATGAAAACCGAACCTCTTCAGCCATAAACCACTAACAGTTAAAGTCTTTGTTCTCCTAAGAATCCCAGTTCCCCGAGCTTAATAGCAATATAATAAATATGTCTTTTCCAACATTCATCTCTTGAAATTCCTATTTTTCCAACTTTCATAGAATTATGGGGCACTTGGGAACCGGTGCACAGACACAAGGTTTCACCACAATCCAGAATAGATTATCACATTGTGATCTCACATTAAAAGACTTTGACATGAATTCCTTCTCCCGCGGTGTCCGGTTGCCAGTGGCCTCTTGGTTAATGTGAGAAGAGCACGTTACCACAATCTGTTTTCAGCCATGATGAAAAGCTTGCCCTGTTATGTATTGTCGTGTTAGGATCACGCCGAGCCACAATCCAAGGTTCCAAGGTACGGATTTCGTTGGCACTTAATCTTCCGCTTTTAGAAATAAAGAGTCTTTGAGAACAGAAAAAAAGAAACCACTAAAACATATCTGTGTTATATTTATTTATTAATGGTCTGGCGGGATTTAGTTTATGACTTGGGATCGCAGTTTTAGAGCCCACCTGTTATGAGAAGACATATGTATATACCGTATTATTAGACCATTGCTCAACGATGTGGTAGACAAAGTATGATGGTCCATATTGTCTACCTAACATGAGTATCTGTCATAAATTCCGCAATGGTCTTTGGCTACAGCCTAGGGTTACTACTTTTTTTGCCCAAAAATAAGTTTAGGAACTAGTTACATGATCTTTTTTCAATTCTTTTGTGCAAAGGAGGGCAAATAAAGCCCAACAAAACTATAATGTCAGGGTACATCGTAACAGCTGTAAAAGGTTAAAATGTGGAGATGACTTCATCACCAGGTATACTGGTATTAACCATTACTGTATCATAGAACACCAATGACACAGACAGAGGCAGCACAAGGAGCAGACAAGTTAAGGCTATGGTCACACCTGCATTGGGTGACCATTCGGGGATTCTGTCCCCCATTCTGCTTGAAAAATGCAAAGAAAAAAAGTTCTGCAAGCAAGACTTTTATTTTGCATATTCCGCATTTTTTGGGTGGAAGCTGATGGACCCCATCATAGTGTATGCAGGTTTCCGCAGGTAACTGGTTTATAAGCAGATTGGGTCTACATTTTTCGGTTCCCCAAGGACATCATGAATGGAAACCCCAACACAAGTGTGGACCTTGCAGAAGCAATTATCCAGGGCCTCTATCCCCAATAGCACCACCATGAGCATCCGGCACCAGATTTTTGTCATGGTGTCAACTGTAAGCTGTATCATCCTCTGAACAGCGACGCAGTTGAAATCTATTGTAGAGCAAGGAACTATAGACTTCATGCCAGAGGTATAACTAGAACCTAATGGGCTCCAATGCAAAATTTGTACAATACTGGTGTTGTCTTATGTTATAGAGAGGCCTTTGGTCCCCTCAGCCTCCAGGGCCCAGTAGCAACTTCTTCCACTGCACCCCCTATAGCTACTCCACTGCTCCCTGTTATTCTGTGGTGTAGAGAACTGCAGGTTAATGCATAGGGTATCTCTGTCAAAGTCCATGTTCACCTCCACGTGACCCAGTACGTGCATTGTATACTATACAGCATATACAGGCTATGTGTCACTATAATATAACCAACATTTTTGTGGCTCATAATCCACAAACTATTATTATACTCATGCAGACTATATCATACTTCGGGGTCTCTGCAGAACTCAAGTAGAATGATTGGAGGTCCAGAGGAGGTGACAAACATAAAAAAAGTTACTTACCTCTCCTGGGCTCTGGCATCTCTCCCTGGTCAGTCTTTAGCCCTCTTCAAAGATCTCAAAGACATAGATTATACTGGTGTCATTATATGTCACAACATCAACCTGACCCACATGAGGTTATTGAAGAAGGCCAAAGATGGTACGGAGTCGCATCGGAGCACAGGAGAGGTAAGTAACACAGTTTATTATGTTCGCCTACCTCCCCTGGGCCTCTGATCATTATACTCCAGGATCTGCAGAGACTCCAGAGTATAATAATAGCAGTTTTGGTTCGGACCTATTTGGTCTGAACCAAACTACCTGGCCCGGCCTGACTCCTGAACCGGGAATCGGTAAGTAAATAAGGCTGCAGTCAGCTGCTGAGTTGGCCCCCTTAGGAGCTCGGGGCCCGGCACTTGCCTGGGTAAGCCGGGTGCTGATGTTGCCCTTGGTAGTATCTTTCCTGCATGGGCCCCATCATCTCAATCATACTGCAGCTAAGAAAGCACTACTTGAGGTCAAATGCCAGGCAGCGGACCCCAGGGGATAGAAACCTACTAATGAGAAATACATTTATGTTTGTGACATTTTAGGAATCATTGAATGAGTCTCAGGTAATATTTGTATGTAGCTGTATAGAGTATTCCCTCAATAAATTTTACTGGTGGGCTCTAGGTACTCAATTCAACACTTTCTGCACCAAAACAGTAACCCCCTATGAGGTTTGATACAGAAATAATATTTAAGATCCACAAAGGTAGGCATTACTACTTTGTAGGGGGTATGTCAGTGGGCATTATTACTATGCAGCCCAAAAAAAAAAGATATAATTACTGTGTAGGAGGCACAAAGGGGCATTACTACTGTGTAACGGCCTACAGTGGGGTCAGTACTACATCACTATATGAACCCATATGCTGTGAGGGAAGATGGACAGGGACATTAAACAGGGAGGGGCCACTAGGGAGGCATTACTCTGTGTGGGGGCCACTAAGGGGTATTATAATTTGTGCAAGTCAGATATTTCTAAGTGGTGGTAATGGTGGGAGTCACTTATGAAACGTGCTCTGGGCCCACTAATATGTTAAAACAGCCCCGGTACCGGCATGCTCCAAATAACTTCTGTGGCCCAATCACAGGATGCAGTAGTTCCCCGGGGCCCATGAAGTCACCCAGGAGGCTGGAAGATAACTGAATAGTATGGCAAGGGAGTCCAGGAGAGGTGAAGGAATATTAGTATCAGTATCAGGTTTACACCCCTTACCTGGAGGCAACCTGGAGTATAATAGTGATACCTGGGTGGTGAACTACAAAAATGTAGTTTATTGGGGGCGTGGTGACCTGATTGTGAGAAACAGTTATTGGTATGTTAGAGAATGGGGCCATGGGGAATAGATTATGTAAGAGACAGAGGATGGTTAGGGTAGCACTATGAAAGAACAGAGGGTGACTGAAGATTATGGGGTCACATGGATGTTCTCAGTAGTATTTGCATACAGTGGACTCCTATCTTGTTTGTACAGTAACCTGTGCTAGAAAAAATAGGTTACACATTATGTACATAGATAATTCCACAATTGGTGCCATTGCATAGGTTTATGGTAAGTGAACCTAGTGTAAGGTTCTTAGTGGGCCTTATGTTATTGGGATAATGGGACGGAGACCTCATAATAGTGGACTTTTTAGGGCAATCGCCCTTTTTGCCATTCACTTAACCACCATGTCATCAAAAACGTAGAGTATCTGGATCAATGGTAGGAGGTTACTGAGTCAGCCGCTTCACTCAATGCTGGCAGGGTTTCTTTTTTTTATCTCTTATCTAATAGCAAATTTCGGTTTATTCCCAAAACACTTACTTTTTTGTCCTTCCCTATAAACTTGGAACAAATTAATGTTTCCTCCAACACCTTTGAACTGAAGCAGTTGTAACTTGTATTTATCCCTCTAAGCAATTTTTTTCCCGCCATCATTTGTGTCAGTACTGACATTGTTGTGCTACTGTGTACCTTCAACTTTGGCCTCTATCAGACCGTAAATTGTGTTTTGTTATTTTAGCCTATATCCCTGCACATTTCCATGATGGTATGTCATCCGATGGAATGCAGAACCTTATATAAAGAATGTTATTACATGGCAGCAGTATCTGAATACAAAGTACGCGCTTGATAAGCCGGGTGATCTTGGAGAGAAATCAATGTCAGGGACAAGTTCTCTCTCTCTGTATTATGCTAATGATGGCTGCCCCTGCTGACACAAGTAGCAAAAACAAATTATAATATTCCACCAAAGAATAGGGCCATTGGAAAACAATACTCACCCGCTCCTGCCCGCTCATCTGACTTCCTGCTAAGAAAAATAGGACATGGTCAAATTGGGTCATAGACGCTGTGTCTCCGCATGTACATTGTAGACAAAGTGCTAATTCAGCAAAACTTTAATAAGGGGCACACATAGTGACTTGGCTGCCTATGTGGTGGAACATGGAAGTCGCTCAAGAAAGAAAGAGGATTTTCTGCACTAAATATCAGAACTGTCACCTACAGATCAGCAGTATGTGGTGACTATGTAGGCTCTATAGGTGGAGGTTCAGTGGTGGGAATCTGAAAACTGAAAACTGTAGATTCACACTGAAGTGAATGCCAAGAGTGTGCAAAGCAGGAATCAAAGCAAAAGGTGGCTACTTTGAAGAACCGAGAATATAAGACAGATTTTCAGTTGTTTCACACTTTTTGTTAAGTATATAATGCCACATGTGTTATTCATAGTTTTGATGCCTTCAGTGTGAATCTACAGTTTTCATAGTCATGAAAATACAGAAAACTCTTTGAATGAGAAGGTGCGTCCAAACCTTTGGTCTGTACTGTATATACTAGGCCTCAGTAATATTTTATTACAGATTTTGCACAGTGGCCTTTTTCCAATAGGTCCCTTCATTAACACCCTATATAGGACATGAGATGACCTTCTTATATACTCTTTATTACAGAAGGTCTATAACAACTTAATCTCTGGGATCTTGTCTATAGTAGAGTACAGCATTTATTATACAAGTAAAGTGTTAGTCTAGGAACACAGTGAATGAGTTCATTGTCACATGGCAGATGGGCTCGCACAATTCACCAAACTGTGCGCTAAGAACCTCACATTTATATGTATAGTCAGTAATACATGAAAGTGTAGTCAAAGAATTGGCTATGTACCAGAACTAGAAATCCAATCATTTCCTGAATCCATGTCCCCAAAACCACACCTTCTATTACGTTACTCTACAAAGAATTCAGAATACTAGAATGTATATAAAAATAGATACAAACTATATTCAACAATTATGTTAAAACACATTAAAAAAAAATCTGATAATGAAACATCATAAATAACATAAAGAACAAGAATCCCCCACCTCCCCACGGAGGGAGGCTACGCATACAAGCAGTCAAAAACTCCCCAAACATCCGCATGTTCCCTTATTGGGGCTCCTTGTTTTGACCTTCGGTTCTTACACAGAATACTAAACATTTAGGTCACATGATCTAACATGGCGTCTGCATAAAGGAGACTTAAAAGTATTAAAAGCATCTATGTATATGAATGCAGAAACATAAAATAATTCAAGATGGATACCAAAATAGGAAATAGTAAAGTTATTCAACTTTTTCATATAATAATAATAATAATAATAATAATAATAATAATAATAATAATAATAATAATAATAATATTATTATTATTATTATTTTCATTTATTTTTTATTTTAATGTTATTCCAATATTTCTGGCTCCATGATCTGGTAAGTGACTTGTGACATCTATTTCTTGTTTCCTTATAGTGAAGAGTTAAATTCTCCCTTCCTCCGGTGATAATTTTAGCATCTCTTCCTCTCCATAGTGAGAGCGATGGTGTGTTGTTGAGTAATAGGGTTTAGCCAGGAATATAACCTGAGACACCGGGGAATGAAGGAATCCTCTGGGAGTAAAAGTGTAAAATGTATTTTTATTCCTTTCATTAGTATCTGAAGGCACAAACGCTAAAGGATCCTTCCTGATATTCAATGCGAGGAAACAGGGCACAATCGGTAACCAGGGGCCGTCGCCATTTACATGACCCTATACTAAAACATTATGGGGCAGATTAGAAACATCAATCTTCCTAGCCCTGGATTTGGTGGGGTAGGACCTTCTATATAACAAGGCGCATGCCTTCTCGTAAAGGAGACACAAGCCTCCATCGGGCTCTGCACCTGGAGGGAAATGTATGCCAACTTGTAGCTTGCATAAATTCCCTGCACCATTTGCACCAGATTAATGATGTAAATGATGATAATAAATCTTCCCCCTTCTTAAGACTAAGGCCCCACGTAGCAGGCCGCAGGGAAAAACTGCAGTTGCAACGCATCCCGGTTTTCCTGCAGCGCTCTTCACAGAATGTACGCAGAGGTTTCTTCTGCAGACTTTCTACTTCCATTATATTTTTAGGGAAACCGCTGGCATTTCCATAGGCATAAAAGACATGCTGCAGTTTCCTAAGCCTCTGTGGTTTTGGAAATCAAAGCATGCCCACTGCGCTTATTATTCCGCACTGTGCTGATGGGATTTGCTAGAATCCCATTCACTTTGCAGGGATAGAAGAATTCTGCGATTTTACCTAACTGCGACATTTACACCACGTGGGCCCCTAGCTTATCTACTGTGAGGGCAAAGATTAAGATTCAACATGCCTGATCATTCTTTCCCTGACATCACCTGTCGGGGAGGAATTGGGAGGCTCCCATATACCTGTATGATAAATGGCTGGTCTTCCCGAAATCAGTGGGTTTGACCAATCAGATTCCCTTTGACATTTTTGTAGTGAAGTTTCAATAATGCAACCTGAGCTGTAATTGGTTGTTATGGTAACTGTGCTACTAAGTCTTAAAGGGATTCTATCATTAGAATCCTTTTTTTCATGCCTACCACGTTGGAATAGCCTTAAGAAAAGCTATTCTTCCCCTACCTTTAGATGTCTTCTCCACGCCGCCGTTCCGGTGATATTAATGGTCTTCACCGTATGCAAATGAGTCTCCAGACAGCACTGGGGGTGTCCCCTGTGCCGTCTGCAGACTCTCCATCTTCTTCTTGCGACCGCCTCTTCTTTGCGTCTTCAACCGAAAGCGCCGACTGCGCATGTGCAGCAGCCATTTTCCTGTGGCCTCTTACGCGATTGTCCGTTTGGCCACAGGACAATAGAGATTCTGCAGGCAGCACAGGGAATGCCCTCAGTGCTGTTTGAGCGCAGGGGGACCACCCCCAGTGCTGTCTGGAGACTAAACAAGAAAAAAAAAAGGTTCAATAAAATTTACTTAAAAACTCAACCAGAAAAAAAAAAATACAAGGTATTGTAAAAATAACAGATTATTTATATAACAATGCATAGAAAAATCTAAATGGATAAAAGAAATCCCATTGATAAATTGTATGCAGCGCAAAAAAGTTGAGTTCATCCCATGGAAAACAAATCCTTAGAATGTGATGAAAGAAAAAAAAAATTGTAATGAAATTGGATGATGAACTTATGGGGGTCCACCATCTCCAATTGTGGTAAGTCCGATGGGCTACTGAAGATCTCATAGGATTTAATAGGACAATTGACCCAGTGCTCATCATGGCCGCTATTAAAGGTATGGTGAGTAGTATTGTAGCTCTCAGCTGAAAGAGCTGATCTGTAGGGTGACGGCAGAACCTCCCACCAATCTAAAACTGATATCCATAGGTTAGGGCATCAATTTTAAAAAGCTAGCTAACTCCTTTAGTATTAAGGGTAAGTCATTTTCCGGCTCCCTGCGTCAGGAGTCTCGAGTTTCCCTGTTGCGGCAGAGAGTCTCAAGCTGTGGAATCCATGGCGATATTGAGCAGAACGCTTATTTTTTCAGCATCTTGCTCCAATCTCTGCCTCCCATTGAAAACAATGGTAAGAAAAAACAATGGTACCGCACACTCAAAGTTCGTTCTGCTGTGGTGCTTAGCAGATACAGGTCCTTCAACCCCACATCAATTGCAAGAAAATTCTGCTGCACACACTTGCATGAAAAAGGTGCAATGATGTATTACAGAAGCAGTTGTTACGCCATGAACATAAGGCAAAATTGTCATGTGAAAAAATCTAGATCAGAGGAACGTTTCGGTCATACGACCTTCATCAGCGATCTAGTGAGCATGCTCTGGACACCACACCCGAGGCTGCCTCTCATTGCACCTTTTTCATGCAAGTGTGTGCAGCAGAATTTTCTTGCAATCTCATTGAAAACAATGGGAGGCAGAATCTGGGTGGAATCTTCCGCTGATTCGGGGGCGGAATCCTCCTCCAATCTGCAGCAAATTCCTCTGTGTGAACTTACCCTGGTATTAGTTAAAGCAATAACTATAGAGATCGCCAATTTATACAACATATAGTCTTAGTTTTATCTATTGATTTACTAATTTCGCTTTTGTTGTACCTTGCACAGCAGATATTGATGTAGGTTTAGCGAGTAGCTGGGATTGTAACTTCTAGATATTTATTATGAATCTGTTGGATATTAAAATTATAGGTGGTCATAGACGTTAGCCAAAACCTGCTGATCCTGGCCTGTGTGGATGACCATCTAATGTGTATGGGTACCTCCCGAATTCTCCTCTCAGAACAGGGAAAGATGATTCAAGAAGTTTGTATGTTCTCCCCATGTTTGTGTGGGTTACTGCGGTTTCCCGTAGACATAATACAAATTGTGAGCCCTATATGATACAATATCTGTAAGGCGCTATATAAGTAAAAGAAATAACCTTGGGTTCCAACAAGCCTGATCCTTCTGTTTTTAAACGGGTACAATCTAAACACCCTATCAGGATGTCTTTGGAATGTGGAAGGAAATCGGAGTACCCGGGGAAAACCCACACAAACATTGGGAAGAACATACAAACTCCTTACCGATGTTGTCCTGAATTCAAACCCAGGACTCCAATGCAGCACGGAGTTTAACCAATGTCTTTTGCAATAAAATATCAGGCTGCAGCAGTATAACCATTTGCAGTGGTTTGGGGTAACGCCGCTACATCTCCATCTAAAAGTAACCAATATGTAGCAAAAAAATTCCAGCAAAAATTGAGTGGTTTAAAAAAGTTGTGTGTGGGTCAGTCTTTACCTTCACCTGCTCCTGGGAAAATGTGGCATTACCAATGAATAGGTATCCCTGTAATACGTAGCTATCTTCAGTTCTGGCACATAGAGGGGGACCCATAGCCTCTGCCTCTGTAACGTCCATATGACTTTGGTCATGGTCTGCAAAAATTTTCCACCTCTGACCATTACGATCTCCTTTAATACTAGTTATAAAAGCTCGCAGAACTAAGAGGGAACAGGTAAACATCAAACTGGTTTTTAGGCAAACAGTGCAGCCTTGTAAATTGTGTAATAAAATAGAACAATATGGAGAGAGGCGAAAAAGGTAACATTTTCAAGTATTTTCCACATAAGTACGTATTATTCATTCTTCCTACAGAGCTGTAGTCAGACTGTAGCAAAGATTCAGTGGAGCGCCCCCTTACCTCCTACACACACCTAAAGCTTGACAACATGTTACTAAAATGTAAAATAACTTGGAGGGTTACACTAAAATAAAGTGCTAAAATGAGCTCCAATCTGAAGAGGCCACAGGTACAAATCAGATTAACAGGAACAGTAACAGTACAGCGATACTAAGTCCCATAAAGGGTTAGGGTTCTGGGCCAATACCAGGTCCCTAATAGGGTTGAGCGATTGTGTTCGGAAAAGATCGGATTCTGATCGGCGATCGAGAAAATTTCACGATCGCGATCAGAATTCCGAACACGATCTTTTTAGGTGGGATCGAGATCGGTACTCTTTCCCACAATGCTTTGCTTAGCCTTCACACTGAGTATATAGTGTAAACTCAGTATGAAGGCTCCGCTGCGGTTCCATAGGAATGAATGGAAGCAGCCGGCACACAGCCTTAACCTCCTGCATGCCGGCTGCCTCCATTCATTCTAATGGGAGACTAAAGTAACATCTCTAGTAGCTACTTACCTCCAGAGATGGCTGCTCCGCTGCTCCGGTGTTCTTCTTTGCCTCGCTGCCGCTCCATGCTGCAGTCTTCTCGCCTCACTGCCCCACCTCCCAGGTTAGTGTTTAAAGAGCTAGAAGGTGGGGCTTGTGGCTTAGGAGAGTGTGGGCGGGTACAGGGCGGGGAGACGTGATGTCTTCCCTCCCAGTACCCGTCCACACTCTCCTAACCTGGGAGGCAGGGGGCAGCGAGGCAAGAAGACTGGAGCGTGGAGCGGCAGCGAGGCGAAGAAGAACACCGGAGCAGCCATCTCTGCAGGTAAGTGGGGTTAGGGGGGACTAAGTAGCCAGAGGATTAAAAAAAAAATCACAAAAATCCACACAGCGTGGATTCTAACAATTAAAGCGTTCAATTGTTAGATTCCATGCTGTATAGTGAATAGGATTTGGTGGAGGTGGTGAAAGGTCCTCTTTGAATGTGGTTCTGTATAGGAATACCCCAAATTGTTTTTTGTTTTTTTTTGGGTTTCGATGCTCGGTGTGCCCATGCCACTGCTAAGGCTCAGTCACAGGCCTCAGCAGTGACCTTGGGTACATGACATCACAGGAGAGTTCTGGACACCGTGAAGGCTAGTTCACATGGAGATAAGCCCCATGCATTTTGGTCCTGATTCTGATACGGGAAGCCGCATCAGAATTGGACCAAAATGCCATGACTATCTCGGCTTCTGAATGTCGCAGCTTCCCCCTCGGGAGTTGGCTCAAATGAATGGGCCTAGTCCGGAGGGTGCTGCCGAGAGGTGGAGACTGGGACTGAATCAGCCGCAGAGTCTGCCTGAAGAAAGGGCAGCTCGTTTCTTTTTTCCGTGAGCCGGAACATACCACTGACGAAATAAAGGAAGCTAGCGGTCTACATAGACCTCTACTGTGAGGGGGCGGATTCCGAGGTGGATTCGGTGTCAGAATCCACCCCCTCTTGCCCCTGTGTGAATGAGCCCTGAGGAAGCAGAGATAAAGGTGACGGAAAGTGAGTATAAATATATTTAACTTTTTTCCCGTCCCTTGGTCTTCCAACCTATTATACTCTGGGTTCTTTTCAGACCCCAGAGTATAATACGGTATTTTCACTTTCAGTTATATCCAAAGAAGTTCAGACTAAAACAAAGCAGAGAATCAGTTTGTCTGAACATGGGCCAAAACCAGTCTTAAGAGGTTCGACTATCTTTATTTCTATAACACTTTTTGCATTGATGCCTACTTTTGACTTGAGGAACTCTCTGGTGTAAGCTGATACACTGAGTTACGTCTTGTAGAGGGCCTGAAGACTGTAGTATGACACAGGGAATCTTTCTGGCACTACTCTAGATATAACACTGTGTTTTGCTCGGTGTGTCCCTTTAAAGAGTAAGGATTCCGAGAGTTTAAATGTACAGATATTGGTGGAATATTCCTATTTCATAAAGGGGTATGGTAATGGACCATTGTTGACACGTGTATATGTCACATTTATTCTTCTCTGCTCAATACAAACACCTAGCCTTTGACCTGATAACCCCGGGTAAAGTCATTATATAAAGTTACACGGTAGAATCCCATCAGGAAGCAGGTCAATAGATATAATCTAATTATTATACAGTGATTTATTGTCTCTCCGTTATCTTAATGATTTGTCTCGGTTTTGTACCTTGATCCGCTGCCGATTGATTCATCGACTTTTAAAAATCTCCATTCCCGGCCTGATAGAATTTATTATAGACACCGCTGGTATTTCTATGATCGCTTAGCCCTATCTCCTTGGCCTGTCTCATTAATCTATGGAATTGGAATACAGGACTGCACCGATGTGGTAACCTTTATATAGGTAACTGGACACACTCTGATTATATAAGCTCTTACAAAAGCGACTTATCCCCTGTGCTAATATCAGACCAGTGAATCTACCGAGCATATGGGAGCCTCCACCTTGTGGCTGTACGGGTGACGTGCATGTGTTGGGTGTCAGGTCCTGGACTGAAATCTTTAATAAAATTGAGATAAATTGTCATTACAATGTCCTGTGACGTGAATTAAAAATAGTAATATATATGTAATTAAATGGAATCTAAAAAATAAAAAATAATAACGTCTGTACATTCTTATATATTACAGTAATATATTCATAGAACTGTTCTGGAAGGCATATTTTATCATCATATATATATATATATATATATATATATATATATATATATACTAGAGGGAGGACCCGGCTTCGCGCGGGTATATTACATTTTATGTTTGTGTACTGGCCCCATAAGAATTGTCCAATTTTGCACTGGTGTATTTTGTATGTTGTTTCTGTGTATGTCCATAAGCGTCATGTGATTATGTGTATCTCATTTTGGATGTCAGTGAAAAACCTGTGATCAGTTGTTATGGATACCTGGAGTAAAAAAAACAAAAAAAGAAAAATATAGGATGGCACTGAGGAAAACATCAATTAAAGTCCCAATAAATAGAAGGTAAACATGAGGATCACAACTCTGTGTATAGAGCGCCGTGGGGGTGCTCAACGACCAAAAAAAGCAAATTGAGCAAAGTAGAAAATTGTAGAAAAAATTAGGAAGGGCACTCACCCACATCCAGGCTCGTCTTCATAAAATACTCTTTTTATTAAGGTAACAATATGGTTTAAAAACAAGTAGTGCAGGGAGGGAATAAAGCATATAGGCAAGTAGGCAACAGCCGTTTCGCGCAGCTATGTGCGCTTTCTCAAGCCTCAGAATGCAATTCTGAGGCTTGAGAAAGCGCACATAGCTGCGCGAAACGGCTGTTGCCTACTTGCCTATATGCTTTATTCCCTCCCTGCACTACTTGTTTTTAAACCATATTGTTACCTTAATAAAAGAGTATTTTATGAAGACGAGCCTGGATGTGGGTGAGTGCCCTTCCTAATTTTTTCTACAATTTTATACCTGGAGTAAAGCTGTATCTAATCCTTCCCCGTGTAGTACTGTGTTTAGATGCAAGTGTCTAATTCTTGTTGGTGTGGTACTTTGTGCAGATGCACATATCTAATCCTCCCCATGTGATATTGTGTGAAGAGGCGCATATCTAATCCTCCAGTAAGTGAAACTGTGTGCAGACGCGCGTATCTAATGACTCTGGCGTGTGGTACTGTGTGCAGATGCGCGTATCTAATCCTCCCCCATGTGGAACTGTGTGCTGAGACGCGTATCTAATTATCTGGCATGTGGTACTGTATGCAGAGGTCTGTATCTAATCCTCCCCTGTGTGGTATTGTGTGAAGAGGCGCGTATCTAATCCTCCCCCGTGTGATACTGTGTGCTGAGACGCGTATCTAATTCTCTGGCTTGTGGTACTGTGTGCAGAGGCATGTATCTAATCCTCCAAAGTGTGATACTGTGTGCACACATGTATCTAATCCTCCCCTGTGTGGTACTGTGTAGAGATGAGCGAACACTAAAATGTTCGAGGTTCGAAATTCGAATCGAACAGCCGCTCACTGTTCGTGTGTTCGAACGGGTTTCGAACCCCATTATAGTCTATGGGGAACATATACTCGTTAAGGGGGAAACCCAAATCCGTGTCTGGAGGGTCACCAAGTCCACTATGACACCACAGGAAATGATGCCAACACCTCTGGAATGACACTGGGACAGCAGGGGAAGCATGTCTGGGGGCATCTAACACACCAAAGACCCTCTATTACCCCAACATCACAGCCTAACAACTACACACTTTACACACTCAATACCACCTCTCTGACAGTAGGAAAACACCTTGAAACATGTGTATTTGGCACTTGCAGTGAGGAGAGCTTGTCACCAGCAGTGAATTTGGCCCTTGTAGTAAGTTGAGGTTGGCACCAACATTTGTTTTGAAAATCAGGGTGGATTGAGCCTCTAACCAGCAGAGTTTGGGCAAATTCATGGTGGAGGGAGCCTCTAAAAACCCCAGTTTGGACCAATTCATGGTGGAGAGAGCCTCTAAAAACCCCAGTTTGGACCAATTCATGGTGGAGGGAGCCTCTAAAAAACCCAGTTTGGACCAATTCATGGTGGAGGGAGCCTCTAAACAGCCCAGTTTGGGCAAATTCATGGTGGAGGGAGCCTCTAAAAACCCCCGTTTGGACCAATTCATGGTGGAGGGAGCCTCTAAACAGCCCAGTTTGGGCAAATTCATGGTGGAGGGAGCCTCTAAAAACCCCAGTTTGGACCAATTCATGGTGGAGGGAGCCTCTAAAAACCCCAGTTTGGACCAATTCATGGTGGAGGGAGCCTCTAAAAACCCCAGTTTGGACCAATTCATGGTGGAGGGAGCCTCTAAAAACCCCAGTTTGGACCAATTCATGGTGGAGGGAGCCTCTAAAAAACCCAGTTTGGACCAATTCATGGTGGAGGGAGCCTCTAACCAGCCCAGTTTGGACCAATTCATGGTGGAGGGAGCCTCTAAACAGCCCAGTTTGGGCAAATTCATGGTGGAGGGAGCCTCTAACCAGCCCAGTTTGGACCAATTCATGGTGGAGGGAGCCTCTAAAAACCCCAGTTTGGACCAATTCATGGTGGAGGGAGCCTCTAAAAACCCCAGTTTGGACCAATTCATGGTGGAGGGAGCCTCTAAAAACCCCAGTTTGGACCAATTCATGCTGGAGGGAGCCTCTAAACAGCCCAGTTTGGGCAAATTCATGGTGGAGGGAGCCTCTAAAAACCCCAGTTTGGACCAATTCATGGTGGAGGGAGCCTCTAAAAACCCCAATTTGGACCAATTCATGGTGGAGGGAGCCTCTAAACAGCCCAGTTTGGGCAAATTCATGGTGGAGGGAGCCTCTAAAAACCCCAGTTTGGACCAATTCATGGTGGAGGGAGCCTCTAAAAACCCCAGTTTGGACCAATTCATGGTGGAGGGAGCCTCTAAAAAACCCAGTTTGGACCAATTCATGGTGGAGGGAGCCTCTAAACAGCCCAGTTTGGGCAAATTCATGGTGGAGGGAGCCTCTAAAAACCCCAGTTTGGACCAATTCATGGTGGAGGGAGCCTCTAAAAACCCCAGTTTGGACCAATTCATGGTGGAGGGAGCCTCTAAAACCCCCAGTTTGGACCAATTCATGGTGGAGGGAGCCTCTAAAAACCCCAGTTTGGACCAATTCATGGTGGAGGGAGCCTCTAACCAGCCCAGTTTGGACCAATTCATGGTGGAGGGAGCCTCTAAAAACCCCAGTTTGGGCAAATTCATGGTGGAGGGAGCCTCTAAAAACCCCAATTTGGACCAATTCATGGTGGAGGGAGCCTCTAACCAGCCCAGTTTGGACCAATTCATGGTGGAGGGAGCCTCTAAAAACCCCAGTTTGGACCAATTCATGGTGGAGGGAGCCTCTAAAAACCCCAGTTTGGACCAATTCATGGTGGAGGGAGCCTCTAAAAAACCCAGTTTGGACCAATTCATGGTGGAGGGAGCCTCTAACCAGCCCAGTTTGGACCAATTCATGGTGGAGGGAGCCACTAAAAACCCCAGTTTGGACCAATTCATGGTGGAGGGAGCCTCTAAAAACCCCAATTTGGACCAATTCATGGTGGAGGGAGCCTCTAACCAGCCCAGTTTGGACCAATTCATGGTGGAGGGAGCCTCTAACCAGCCCAGTTTGGGCAAATTCATGGTGGAGGGAGCCTCTAAAAACCCCAATTTGGACCAATTCATGGTGGAGGGAGCCTCTAAACAGCCCAGTTTTGGCAAATTCATGGTGGAGGGAGCCTCTAAAAACCCCAGTTTGGACCAATTCATGGTGGAGGGAGCCTCTAACCAGCCCAGTTTGGGCAAATTCATGGTGGAGGGAGCCTCTAACCAGCAGAGTTGTGGGAAAGCAGGGTGGAGGGAGCCTCTAACCAGCAGAGTTGGTGGAAATCAGGGTGGAGGGAGCCTCTAACCAGCAGAGTTGGGGGAAATCATGTTGGAGGGAGCCTAGTATTAGCAGAATTGTGCAACGCTTATGGTGGATGAGTATGAGGATGCGGAGGAATTGGAGAGGTTGAGTACAGACATGGAGTTTCATGTTGGGGTGCTTTACACAGGTGGGCACAAAAATGAAGGCTCTATCCAGTGGTGGTTCATTTTTATCAAAGTGAGCCGGTCGGCACTCTCAGCTGACAGACGGGTGCGCTTGTCAGTGATGATGCCACCGGCTGCACTGAACACCCTCTCAGATAGGACGCTGGCGGCAGGACAGGACAGCACCTCCAAGGCATATAGGGCAAGTTCAAGCCACAGGTCCAACTTCGACACCCAATACGTGTAGGGCGCAGAGGGGTCGGAGAGGACAGGGCTGTGGTCGGAAAGGTATTCCCGCAACATGCGCCTATACTTCTCACGCCTGGTGACACTAGGACCCTCTGTGGCGGCACTTTGGCGAGGGGGTGCCATCAAGGTGTCCCAGACCTTAGACAGTGTGCCCCTCGTTTGTGTGGACCGGTGAGAACTTGGTCGCCTACTGGAGGAACTGTCCTCCCTGCCGCCAACGTCACATGCTGGAAACATCTCCATCATATTCTGCACCAATTGCCTGTGGCAAGCATTGATGCGATTGGCCCTCCCCTCTACCGGAATAAAAGACGAGATGTTGTTTTTATACCGGGGGTCAAGGATAGCAAAGATCCAGTACTGGTTGTCCTCCATGATTTTGACAATACGCTTGTCGGTTGTAAAGCACCCCAACATGAACTCAGCCATGTCTGCCACAGTGTTAGTTGGCATGACTCCTCTGGCCCCACCGGAAAGTTCAATCTCCATTTCCTCCTCATCCTCCATGTCTACCCATCCGCGCTGCAACAATGGGACGATTCGAAGTTGCCCGGAAGCCTCCTGTATCACCATCACATCATCGGACAACTCTTCTTCCTCCTCCTCCTCCTCCTCCTCCTCCTCCATTAAACGCGATGAAGCGGACAGATGTGTGGACCTACTCTCCAGCTGTGACGGATCGGATGCTATCCCTGACTCCTCTGTGTGATCTGAGTTATCCCTGATGTCAATCAGGGATTCTCTCAGAACACACAAGAGCGGGATTGTAAGGCTCACCATCGCATCCTCAGAGCTCACCCTCCTTGTGGACTCCTCAAACACCCGTAGGATGTCACAAAGGTCTCTCATCCATGGCCACTCATGGATGAGAAACTGAGGCAGCTGACTTTGTGGCACCCTAGGGTTTTGTAGCTGGTATTCCAACAAAGGTCTCTGCTGCTCAACCACTCTATTCAACATCTGAAACGTTGAGTTCCAGCGTGTGGGGACGTCGCACAAAAGCCGGTGTTGTGGCACATGCAGGCGTTGCTGGAGAGATTTTAAGCTAGCAGCGGCTACTGTCGACTTGCGAAAGTGGGCGCACATGCGCCGCACTTTCACCAGTAGCTCTGGAACATTGGGGTAGCTCTTTAGGAAACGTTGCACCACTAGGTTGAAGACGTGGGCCAGGCATGGAACATGTTGGAGTCCGGCAAGCTCCAGAGCTGCTACCAGGTTCCGGCCGTTATCACAAACGACCATGCCTGGGCCCAGGTGCAGCGGCTCAAACCATATTGCCGTCTCATCGAGGAGGGCATCCCTCACCTCGGAGGCAGTGTGCTGTCTGTCCCCCAAGCTGATCAGCTTCAGCACAGCCTGCTGACGTCTACCAACGCCAGTGCTGCAACGTTTCCAACTCGTAGCTGGGGTCAATCTAACAGCGGAGGAGGAGGCGGTGGCGGAGGAGGAGGCGGTGGCGGAGGAGGAGGCGGTAGAGGAGGAGGAGGAGGGGGGTGTTCTTCTCGTGTCCCTGCCAGGAATGTTAGGCGGGGAGATGAGGTACACCGGGCCAGTTTGGGAAGCAGTCCCAGCCTCAACTACATTCACCCAGTGTGCCGTCAGTGAAATGTAGCGTCCCTGTCCGCATGCACTTGTCCACGTGTCGGTGGTCAAGTGGACCTTTGTGCAAAGCGCGGAACTAAGGGCCCGCCTGATGTTGAGTGACACGTGCTGGTGCAAGGCGGGGACGGCACACCGGGAGAAGTAGTGACGGCTAGGGACGGCATAGCGAGGTGCCGCAGTTGCCATCAGGTCCAGGAAGGCGGGAGTTTCAACAAGCCGGAACGCCAACATCTCCTGGGCCAGCAGTTTAGCGATGTTGGCGTTCAAGGCTTGCGCGTGTGGGTGGTTAGCAGTGTATTTCTGCCGCCGCTCCAATGTCTGAGAGATGGTGGGTTGTTGTAAAGAAGCGCCTGATGGTGCCTTTGATGGTGCAGGAGAAGGAGATAAGACAGGAACAGGGGAGGATGAGGGAGAAGTCAACAAAGTGGCGGAGGCAGATGAAGTGGTGTCCTGGCTCGTCCTCTGGAGTGCATCGCCAGCACAGTCAGCAGTGGCAGTGGCAGAGGCAGAGGCAGTGGCAGAGGCAGTGGCAGTGGCGTGAACGGCAGGCGGCCTTTGTCCTGCCGTTGCTGCCTGCCACTGATTCCAGTGCTTGGATTCCAAATGACGGCGCATTGAAGTGGTGGACAGGTTGCTCTTCTCAGAGCCCCTAATCAATTTCGAGAGGCAAATTGTGCAGACAACACTATATCTGTCCTCGGCGCATTCCTTGAAAAAACTCCACACCTTCGAGAAACGTGCCCTCGAGGTGGGAGTTTTTCGGGGCTGGGTACGAACGGGAACATCTTGGGAGATTCCGGGTGTGGCCTGGCTTCGCCTAAGCTGCTGACCTCTGCCTCTGCCTCTAGCTACCCTTTTTGGTGCTGCACTTGCCTCAACATCCACACTACTTTCCCCGCTTGACATCCCCCCTGTCCAGGTCGGGTCAGTGTCCTCATCATCCACCACTTCCTCTTCCAACTCCTGTCTCATCTCCTCCTCCCGCACAATGCGCCGGTCAACTGGATGCCCTGACGGCAACTGTGTCACATCATCGTCGATGAGGGTGGGTTGCTGGTCATCCACCACCAAATCGAACGGAGATGGAGGAGACTCTAGTGTTTGAGCATCTGGACACAGATGCTCCTCTGTTAGGTTCGTGGAATCGTGACGTGGAGAGGCAGGTTGAGGGACAATGAAAGGAGCGGAGAACAGCTCTGGGGAGCAGGAACAGTTGGGGTTATTGTTCTGTGAAGCTTGGGAATTTTGGGAGGAAGGAGGACAAGACTGTTGGGTAATAGGAGGAGAGGAGGCAGAGTCTGACTGGCTGCTGGACAATGTGCTGTAAGCGTTCTCTGACAGCCATTGCAAGACCTGTTCCTGGTTCTCGGGCCTACTAAGGTTTGTACCCTGCAGTTTAGTTAATGTGGCAAGCAACCCTGGCACTGTGGAGTGGCGCAATGCTTGCTGCCCCACAGGAGTAGGCACGGGACGCCCTGTGGCTTCACTGCTACCTTGCTCCCCAGAACCATTCCCCCGACCTCGCCCACGGCCTCGTCCACGTCCCTTTCCGGGAGCCTTGCGCATTTTGAATTCCCAGTTAGAAATTGGCACTATATACCAGTAGCAAAAATTGTGGGTGCACGTAACCCCAATATATTCTTTGAATTCCCAGTCAGACAATGACACTATATACCAGTAGCAAGAAATGAGGGTATTTATAACCCCAATATATTCTTTGAATTCCCAGTCAGAAACTGGCACTATATGGCAGTAGCAAGAAATGAGGGTATTTATAACCCCAATATATTCTTTGAATTCCCAGTCAGACAATGGCACTGTATACCAGTAGTAAAAATTGTGGGTGCACGTAACCCCAATATATTCTTTGAATTACCAGTCAGAAACTGGCACTATATGGCAGTAGCAAGAAATGAGGGTATTTGTAACCCCAATATATTCTTTAAATTCCCAGTCAGAAACTGGCACTGTATACCAGTAGTAAAAATTGTGGGTGCACGTAACCCCAATATATTCTTTGAATTCCCAGTCAGACAATGGCACTGTATGGCAGTAGCAAGAAATGAGGGTATTTATAACCCCAATATATTCTTTGAATTCCCAGTCAGACAATGGCACTATATACCAGTAGCAAGAAATGAGGGTATTTATAACCCCAATATATTCTTTGAATTCCCAGTCAGACAATGGCACTGTATACCAGTAGTAAAAATTGTGGGTGCACGTAACCCCAATATATTCTTTGAATTACCAGTCAGAAACTGGCACTATATGGCAGTAGCAAGAAATGAGGGTATTTGTATTCCCAATATATTCTTTGAATTCCCAGTCAGACAATGGCACTGTATACCAGTAGTAAAAATTGTGGGTGCACGTAACCCCAATATATTCTTTGAATTCCCAGTCAGACAATGGCACTATATACCAGTAGCAAGAAATGAGGGTATTTATAACCCCAATATATTCTTTGAATTCCCAGTCAGACAATGGCACTGTATACCAGTAGTAAAAATTGTGGGTGCACGTAACCCCAATATATTCTTTGAATTACCAGTCAGAAACTGGCACTATATGGCAGTAGCAAGAAATGAGGGTATTTGTAACCCCAATATATTCTTTGAATTCCCAGTCAGAAACTGGCACTGTATACCAGTAGTAAAAATTGTGGGTGCACGTAACCCCAATATATTCTTTGAATTCCCAGTCAGACAATGGCACTGTATGGCAGTAGCAAAAATAGTGGGTGTATATAGCCCCAATTCTATTGCTAGGGGACTTGCAGGGTATTTCTGGGGTGAAGGTGGGGGGGCACACCGTTGGAACGGGTATCGGGGGTATATATCGGGTATACGGGAATACACTGACAGTGTATTCCATTCAGGATCCTGGGAAAGCTGGGTTGCGGCGATTGAGCCCGTCAGTGCCACGTTACACTGACAAGCTTCTCCCTGGAATTTAGCTCTTACAAGAGCTGTTGTGGTTGTCTTCTCCTTCCTATCCTAGCCTGTCCCTGCCTACCCAGAATCTAAGCCCTAGCTAGCTGGACGGAAACCTCCGTCCTCGGTGAATTGCAAGCTCAGAATGACGCGAACCTGGGCGGCGCTGTTCTTTTAAATTAGAGGTCACATGTTTTCGGCAGCCAATGGGTTTTGCCTACTTTTCTCAACGTCACCGGTGTCGTAGTTCCTGTCCCACCTACCCTGCGCTGTTATTGGAGCAAAAAAGGCGCCAGGGAAGGTGGGAGGGGAATCGAGTAATGGCGCACTTTACCACGCGGTGTTCGATTCGATTCGAACATGCCGAACAGCCTAATATCCGATCGAACATGAGTTCGATAGAACACTGTTCGCTCATCTCTAGTACTGTGTGAAGAGTCGCGTATCTAATCCTACTGCATGTGGTACTGTGTGCAGATGCGTGTATCTAATTCTATGGCGTGTACAACTGTGTGCAGATGCGCGTATCTAATCCTCTGGAGTGTGGAACTGTGTGTAGACAATCCTACGGCATGTGGTACTCTGTGCAGACGTGTGTATCTAATCCTATGGCGTGTACAACTGTGTGCAGACGCGCATATCTAATCCTCTGGAGTGTGGAACTGTGTGTAGACGCGCGTATCTAATTCTACGGCATGTGGTACTGTGTGCAGACGCGCGTATCTAATCCTCCCCATGTGGTACTGTGTGTAGACGCGCGTATCTAATCCTACGGCATGTGGTACTGTGTGCAGACGCATGTATCTAATCCTATGGCGTGCACAACTGTGTGAAGACACGTGTATCTAATCCTCCCCTGTGTGGTATTATGTGAAGAGGTGCGAATCTAATCCTACAGTGTGTGGAACTGTGTGTAGAAGCATGTATCCAATCCCCCGGCATGTGGTACTGTGTGCAGACGTGCGTATATAATCCTATGGCATGTGGTACTGTGTGTAGATGAGCGTATCTAATCCTCCCCCGTGTGATACTGTGTGCTGAGACGCGTATCTAATTCTCTGGCTTGTGGTACTGTGTGCAGAGGCATGTATCTAATCCTCCAAAGTGTGGTACTGTGTGCACACACACATATCTAATCCTCCCGTGTGGTATTGTGTGAAGAGGCGCGTATCTAATCCTTTGGCGTGTGGAACTGTGTGTAGACGCGCGTATCTAATCCTACTGCATGTGGTACTGTGTGAAGATGCGTGTATCTAATCCTATGGCGTGTACAACTGTGTGCAGACGCGCATATCTAATCCTCTGGAGTGTGGAACTGTGTGTAGACGCGCGTATCTAATTCTACGGCATGTGGTACTGTGTGCAGACGCGCGTATCTAATCCTCCCCATGTGGTACTGTGTGTAGACGCGCATATCTAATCCTACGGCATGTGGTACTGTGTGCAGACGCATGTATCTAATCCTATGGCGTGCACAACTGTGTGAAGACACGTGTATCTAATCCTCCCCTGTGTGGTATTATGTGAAGAGGTGCGAATCTAATCCTACAGTGTGTGGAACTGTGTGTAGAAGCATGTATCCAATCCCCCGGCATGTGGTACTGTGTGCAGACGTGCATATATAATCCTATGGCATGTGGTACTGTGTGTAGATGAGCGTATCTAATCCTCCCCCGTGTAATACTGTGTGCTGAGATGCGTATCTAATTCTCTGGCTTGTGGTACTGTGTGCAGAGGCATGTATCTAATCCTCCAAAGTGTGGTACTGTGTGCACACACACATATCTAATCCTCCCGTGTGGTATTGTGTGAAGAGGCGCGTATCTAATCCTTTGGCGTGTGGAACTGTGTGTAGACGCGCGTATCTAATCCTACTGCATGTGGTACTGTGTGAAGACACGTGTATCTAATCCTATGGCGTGTACAACTGTGTGAAGACACGTGTATCTAATCCTCCCCTGTGTGGTATTGTGTGAAGAGGTGTGTATCTAATGCTACAGTATGTGGAACTGTGTGTAGACGCATGTATCCAATCCCCCAGCATGTGGTACTGTGTGCAGATGCGTGTATATAATCCTATGGCATGTGGTACTGTGTGTAGACGCGCGTATCTAATCCTCCCCCATGTGGTACTGTGTGCTGAGATGCGTATCTAATTCTCTGGCTTGTGGTACTGTGTGCAGAGGCATGTATCTCATCCTCCAAAGTGTGGTACTGTGTGCACACACACGTATCTAATCTTTCCCTGTGTGGTATTGTGTGAAGAGGCGTGTATCTAATCCTTTGGCGTGTGGAGCTGTGTGTAGACGCACGTATCTAATCCTATTGCATGTGGTACTGTGTGAAGACGCGTGTATCTAATCCTATGGCGTGTACAACTGTGTGCAAACGCGCGTATCTAATCCTCTGGAGTGTGGAACTGTGTGAAGACGCGTGTATCTAATCCTATGGCGTGTACAAATGTGTGCAGACGCACGTATCTAATCCTCTGGAGTATGGAACTGTGTGTAGACGCCTGTATCTAATCCTTCGGTATGTGGAACCGTGTGCAGACGCGTGTATCAAATCCTTCAGTGTGTGGAACTGTGTGCAGAAGTGCGTATTTAATTCTCTGGTTTGTGGGACTGTGTGCAGACCCATGTATCTAATCCTCTGGTGTGTGATACTGTGTGCTGATCTGTGTATCTAATCCTCTGATGCGTGTATCTCAGTTTGGATATCAGTGTTGTATTGTGCATGTGGAGTGACCATGTGTATTGCAGTTGGAATATGAGTGAAAGACTTGCAGGTTTGTATTGGCTAAGGGGGGGGGGGGCACTGTGTTTGGAATGCTGTATCTCAGCAACAGTACGTCCGAGTGAGTTGGAGTCTCGTCTTAAACCTTCCCGGATACCTGAAGTATCTCTGTACCAAATTTGGTGAAGATCGGTCCAGTCGTTTGGTTCGCATTAGAGCACAGACAGACAGACAGACAGACAGAAATTCATTTTTATAATATAGGGAGATATATATTAGATATATATGTATATGTATACTTTGATACATTGTAATATATATATATTACACACACCCACACACACACACACACACACACACACACACACACACATATATATATATATATATATATATATATATATATATATATATATCCCTTTACCTTGACATTCGTTCTGCAGTCGCATCTGGCCCGACATGACCTGCATATTTGCACTTGAAATAGGACCTGGTTTGGCCCGAAACGCGTCGTCTGCTGTGTTACCCTCTTCAATAAAGAGTCCATATTTGGATATTCCGGTTCTTGTATTGTTTTATTACCAGTGAGCGCGGGTCTCCTTCCTACCACGGACCTCTGGTTCTTGTCTTCCGTTCGCTCTGCAGGGTCTTGTAAAGTAACTCAGTGCAGCCTATGCAAGATTGGGATTAACATTTTTAATAATTGTGTCCCTTCTTGGCAGAAAAAGATATGCGTGCGAGGTGTCATGATATAACATGCTATGAATAACGATTTACACCACAATAATGATCACAATATTCCAAATCTTCTATATATTGGTGTGAAATATAATGAATACAATTATATTTAGTACTGATCGGACAGAAACATAACCATCTACATTATGTGATTCTCTGATTTTAGATATTCTCTTTATTCTTCTCCATCTGTTTCAGACCACCATGACAACTTCACCTGGCCACAAGTTGTCTCTACAGGGTTTATCATGGGAAGAATATGCAAATCTGACTTCCATGATGTAATTAGGAAGCCAGTGCCTCAATAATGCACACCAATAGAGGGCGCTGACTGAGAATGTGCAAGTCTATCTTCCATGATGTAATTAGGAAGACAGAGTCTCAGTCAAGCAGACCAATAGAGGGCGCTCCCTTTAACATCATGCCGACCTTCTCAGAGGCCTTGGTTTGCAATGATGTTGGGATTTTACCAAGTACAGTCTCTCAGCCGAGGACAGCTGTTTCGATGTTCTTGCATCTCATCAGCTTGGCACAGAGAGAACTGAGATATCTTTTGCAGCACATCTTCCCCTATAGTGTGTTATGTTGTTGCAGATTTAAGCTGTTACACCATACGCTAATATTAATTCGGAGCTTGCCCAACAAAAATGTGCCTGATTTATCAAGAAGCTCCAGCCTCTTCTTAAATCATGTGAATGGGCCAGAATGGAAGACTACACCAGTCAGTAACTAGCATAGATTTCTGTATCGTTCATGGCAGTAAACTGGTTGGAGTTATAATTAATATGTTGGTCTTAAGAGTCCCCGCTCTGTGCCGCCATTCGCTCCTCCCACATTGTGATGAAAAGGAGGAGCAGAACAGGGAATGCGACACACATTTGGCACAAGAAAGGGCCTTGCACCAAATGTGCAACATAATACCATCGACCTACATCAGAAAACATATAGGAAGTGTAGAATATAACAATACTACACACTGCATCCTCTGAATATTTTAGTTCCACATAGGGTGCATATGGCACAATTATAAGGGCATTGCAGTGGTCAAAGTTACAATTAGGCCCATAAGCTGGTGGGCCCACGGTCCTGTCTCACCACATTGATCTTCTTTGATGTCTTGCAACCTTTGTATCATAAATCCATCCAGAAATTGCTGAGCAATCTACAGGAGATTTTACTCCACAAATACAAAGAGCGAAGAAGTCACCAGATATAAGTCTGCAGAAATCACTTTTGAATGTATAGAACAGATATTTGTCAATCAAACTGCCTACTGAAAATATTAGGGCTACCCATACTGCCCCTACACACAGGGTATTTCATATTGTCACATAGTGACCCTTGAAAATTTTAATAGCACATGTTATATCCTTCACAATTAAGCCACACACGCTACACCCTTTTGACTCTCATGTGTCTCTTGCTTTGGGATCTCTTCAGGCATCCTCCTGTGGCCTAAGGGTCACCACTGAGGCCTGCGATTTGACCACAGTGATCACATGAGCACATCATGACGCTTGGCGTGCCCATGTGACTACTGAGGCCTAATCACAGGCCTCAGTCGTGACCCCGTACACATGACATCACAGTAGACTGAGAAAAAGCACTAGATACTGTGAGAAGGCCCCAAACAAGTGAGGGTAGATGAGTATAAATGTTTTATTTCTACACCTCTCCTGGACCTCCACCTATTATTCTCAGGGATCGGAAGAATTTCACTTCTGGTTTTATCCAAAACCCAAAACCAAACAAATCATGGGAGGTTCGCCCAGCTCTACATGTGAATGGCATGTTATAAAGATCTTTCCAGAAGACATGAATTAGCCAATCGGCTGTAGATTTTCTTCTGCACAATCACATCCACTTTGTTGCAGGTAATGTAAAATGCAGCATTTTTTTGCAATATGGGGCCCGGATCTCAAGTAGTGTTTATACTGTACAGTCATCATGAAGATACTAAATAAACTGTCCCTCTGTTTGAGGACTCTGGTAAATACCGACATCTACCTGATCCTGCGGCTGTGCGATCTAATTCTGCTTCAAACTCTACAAGGATGTACCATTATATGGGTAGCTTTAGCAATACATTAAAATTTTTTGAAAAAGGAGGTTGTTTCGTGTGTTTTTTTGCATGATTGTCGCCAGTCTCTCCATTTCTCCATAACAAGTCTGTGCATGATGGTGTGCCCAACTTTTATTCTTTATATTTTATCCTTCAAAGAAAATGGGGCTTCTGAACTTCAATATTGGTGTGCATTTCACTGCAGAAACCAAATATAAAATCCCAGGAAATTCCATTCAAAAACTCAAGAATTATACAACCTTACTAGCAAGTGGCAACTCGGAATGGCTGAGCCCAAGGCGAACATTTGACATGGTCCCATCCAACTTGCCGATCCTTGCATGGTACCTTTGGTTGCTCAACTTTTTAGCTGGAGACAAGGTTCAGGTCTCTAAAACTGGATATTGGTTGGGTACAAATCTAAAATTTCATCCTCTCAGATCCCTACCTTACACCGCTTTCCAAAAACATACCTAGCTACCGTACTCCCCTTGCATGGGCCTTCACAAATATCTGTTGTCTTACTCTTGCCATCGGTGGTGGAAAGTTGAGCCCTTTTTATATCCCGAATTGAAGGCAGCCAGAACTACATATCATACCGGGCTACTGTTTTTCCAAATTCAATTAAGTGTGGTCTCGGTTAAAAATTTCCAGCTAGATATGACAGAATTGTATGTTTTCTGAAATACTTTTGTATTCGGTGATATTTTTTCTCTTCTATTTTTCAACAATTTTTGGAACATAAAGTAATTGGAAGAAAACTACAAAGTCAGTACAATAAGACCTCAGGCTTTAAATATTCTACAATATTGGATATTCTTTCCTCATTATTTTCAGTGTCCCGGGAGACCAGAGATTATAGAAAAAGTCCCTATTACCATTCCAGGTGTCTAAATCAAGGAACCAATTCCTTCCATTGGGAAACTTTTGACCTCCTGCGTCTAAATATAGTCTAGCTGTAGTTAGGAGGTGACTGAGAAACTTTTGGAAAGAACTGGGGCCTTTTTTTTTTTCCATTTTCTCTACTGAAATAGTAGGAGGACGTGAGGGAAGAGGGATAAGACTACAGAAGGAACTTCTTGTTAAACATTATATTCTATGGATATCTTAGGGTAAAATGGCCCAAAAATACATCAATAAATTTATGCAATTTCATTCATGGTTGTGCCTGGGTTTTTTCACTATGTGTCTTGATAAAAACTTTAATAAAAAGTGGTTTAAAGCGATGTCCATGATAAATATCTACTGGAAGAAATTGTCTGGAGTCTGGTTTCCCTAAGGCCTCATTCACATCTACATTGGTATCCGTTTGGGGAGCCTACATGGGGACCCCCCTGAACGGAATACCAAATGCATTGGCAAGTGGTGTGCAGTGAAAGCACATGGTTCCCATAGACTATAATGGGGTCCGTGTGCTCTCCGCGCGGTGTCCGCACAGTAGATCGTGAACTACTTTCCTGCCTGCATGATTCATGCGGGCAGCGCCCATAAAGCACACAGACCTCATTATAGTCTATGGGGTCCGTGTGCTTTCACTGCACACCGCTTGCCAGTGCGTTCACTAGTCCGTTCGGGGGTTCCCCATGCGGACTCCCCGAATGGGTTACCAAACACAGATGTCAACTAAGGGTAACCTGTAGCGATCACCTGGGTAAAGCTTTATCCAGCACCCTTAGCAATTCTATATCATTACATCCTAGTTACCAATATTTGTGTTGGCGAGCCCCCTCAGCCAACCAGGACAGCTTACTTTTGGGTAAAGTTTTCATAAACTATTGTAGGTCTGGAACACGCTGAATTTGGGATTATCTCTGAAGATTCGGGGCAATCCCTTCAAATTGGGGACTGTTGGTAGATATGTTACAACAAATATGATTGTACTATTCCAATATACATGAGAAGTTACAGTATTTCTGGTCATTATATGACTTATCTTCTGCAATTTGGACCAGATTTCCTCTGTATGCTACATCTCTAGTTTTATTTCTCTGTAAAGAGGTTGGTTGTGACTAGCTGGTATATACTGTACACAGTAAGCAGAGGAGAATCTGCTTTTATAACTGTTTCTCTCTAAGTTGGCATCTCTAATAGCTAAGCTATACAATAAGACATAGGGAGAGATGTACTGACCTGTAGTGATGTGTGCCTCTGGTTCGCTCCAGCATGAGCCTAAATCTGTGTTTTCTTTTGTTATCGCGCTGTATTTCTGCTCACTTTTCCGCCTTTCCTCTTAATAGACTTCTCTAGAGATGAGTCATGTGATCTGCAGTCTGTCTTGAGATGGAAAGAACAGGGTTTTTCACTGTGAAAGTCCCTTTAGCAGAAGTGTTAGGAACCAAGAATGGACAATTCCCGGGCAACAAGACTCCCTTGCACAAAACAGCACCCAACATCCAACGTCCTCCAAACCAGAGCAAAACCAGGGCCCAGAGGTCTTCGCCAGAGCTCCTGATGGTGGAGATGGACTGGTAAATTCTGGGACCAAGAGTCCA